>NW_017670785.1:77146-160302 GCF_001879085.1 Nicotiana attenuata
GGAAGGGGGGAAATGCCTAATGTTGAAAGTTAGGGAGGGAGGTTGATTTTTAAGGTAAACTTCGGGAGGAAAAATGATTTTCACCCCTTTTGTGGAGCAAGGTTTCCTCCTTTATATTTTTTAAATTTTTTATTTTATAACTCAAATATTTATTTTTATATTAATATTTATGTGATATTTTAAATTATTTAGTAATCGAGATAAGATACACGCATAATACACGTGTCCAAATACTAGTTTAAAAAAAGAAGAAGTATAGGGATTGGAAACTCCTTATTCGGTCAACGTTTTTAACTTCAAGAAAACTAAGAGAAGATGAAAAGGGTAAATTACTTTTACCCTTGTTTTGCGGTAATTCTCCTGTCCCTTGCTTTTAGAGGTCGTTTGGTAGTTGGTTAGAAGAAAGGTTATTCATGTATAAGGGGTAACATAACTTATACCATGTTTGGTAGGCAATAGTTATTTTGTATAAAATTCTGCATAACTAATACCATGTTTGGTTGACATTTTTCAATTATGCATAAATAATACATGTATAAGTTATGAGTCAATCTGTGTATTATTTTATGCGGGGTAGAAGATGGAATAACTAATACATGTATTAGTAATACATGGATAAAATACTGAAATGACAAATTTACCCCTATCACTTTACACATAAGGCTTCCTTATTTCTCCGCCAACCCGTCAACAGGTTTCACTTGCTTTCACTTGCCAACTATATACCTTGTCTTCTCTCATTTTTAAAGAACAAACTAGCAAAAGCAAACTAGAGAAGCCACTAGAAAATGGAAATACCAAAACTAAGAAGTGAAAATCAAATATGTCTAAACTTCACATAGTTCAGTAGTATGACGAAGAAGTGAAAGTAACACCCAAAGTTCCTAACTAAATTGTTTCCTACATAAATGGAAAGAGAGAAAAAACAATGCAAAAGAAGGCCAGGGGTATAATTGTAAACAAGCATTTTACTTTTAAAATTTATATAATGTATATCAATTTCTAATACAACAAACCAAACATTCAAAAAAATAATCTCTGCATAACTAATACCTGCATAACTAATCCCTGCATTACTTATCCCTGCATAACTAATCCCTGCATAACTAATACATGTATAACTAATACCTGCAT
The DNA here is from genome assembly GCF_001879085.1 of Nicotiana attenuata. Taxonomy (NCBI): domain Eukaryota; kingdom Viridiplantae; phylum Streptophyta; class Magnoliopsida; order Solanales; family Solanaceae; genus Nicotiana; species Nicotiana attenuata. Next base: position 78,281 of record NW_017670785.1, read on the forward strand.
AACTCTAACCGGCAACCAAACGACCCCTTAATTTATTTTTATTTCAAGTAGTTGATAGGTTGTGTTCTTAATAGATTAATTTTATAGGGATATAGGCGTTAATCTATTTTGAATAGGCGAGTGATTCTTCGGGAGAAGACTACGAGAGCAATTGTTTGATTAATTAGCAACCATGAGTGAATAGTGTTAACTAGAACACAATAGGATTAGTGAATCGATCACAACGTCTCAACTGAATACACAACAACCACTTTTCTACTTGATAATTTAGTTACTAGCTAGAATAATTATTTAGTATAATCACACTTTTGAACTGTCAATGGCTTGACTGAATAACAATCTTGGTGAATTTAATGGGTAGTTAATACAAGTCTTTGTGAGTTCGACACTCGACTATTACTTGTACGACCCTGTATATTTGTGTGTGCGTTTGGGAGCAACATACATATTAAAAGTAAATGCATTACATAAAAGATTAACAAAAATTAAAATTATTTGCTTATAAAATACCCTCCACATTCTTTAGAAAGAATTTAAAAAAGATTTTGAAAGGGTCCAGTTCTCTCTTTATACATGCTTTTCCTTGTATTAAAATTATAACATTGCTAATTTCATGTTTTCCTATGCATTAAAATAATACTAAATATGGTGTTTAACCAAAGCTACTACAAGTATTACGTTCCTAATATATTTTACAACACGGCTAGTGGAGATAAAAAATTCAAATAGCAATATAAAAGTCCATGCTATTCCTACTAGTGATGATGTGTCAGTGCGAAGTCTAGGCTAGAGCTCAATATGAAATAACCGAACATTTTATATACAAGAATGAATAATTTTTTACCAACTAAAATTGCAATGTTATTAGAGGGAAAAAAAGTAATGTGATAATAAGCTAGATTCATGTAATTTTTGACAACTGTTTATGCCCCAGCTTGATTATGTTTCACTGTTATTGGATAGTTAAATGATGATAAATTGCCTCTAATTGTGAATTTCATGTTTTGCAGGAGCGAGTTGTGCGTATGAGGACTTAGAACTGTATTTGGAGCTAAATTGAAGCAATGGAAGCCCCTCGGAGCTGAGTACGCTAAAAGAAGAGAGAAAGAAGGGCTGAAATGATGACCCAGACTAGCGTGCCCACTAGCGCGGCCGCGCTAGCCCAGAAGTTCGAAGAAGAATGTTATGTCATATGCGCGGTCAGTAGCGCTCCCACTCGCGCGACTGCGCTAATCCAGTTCGAAAAAATACAAGTCAGGGGTAAACTTGGAAGTTCGGGGGTAATTCTACTTAACCTATAAGAGGTCCAGCTCGCCAAAAGGGACATTATTAAGGTTTTTACAACTTAGTTGAAGGCAAGGAGAGTCAAGAGCAAGGAGGATAATTCAACATCGAGTTCTTCCTTTCTTCCTTTTGTATTTTACCATTTGTGATGAATTTGGCTATTGTTATGATGAACATTAGTATGAGTAGCTAAATATTTAGTCTAAGGTTTTGATGCAACCTATTGAAGGATGAACGTCTTGTTATGTTAATATAGTTTGCCTGGTTTAATCTCTATTTCTTCAACTACGTTCTTGTTGTAGTTAATTGATAGGATCCTTAATTAGCTGTGCCTATTTATATTATTCGGGAGAGAGCGCATATTTAGGTAATTATTGAACAACACCACTCCTAGAGTATATGAGGGATCAATAACCGAGGGTTTAAAGGCGGGATTAGGGATAACAACCCCTTGGGTGTGATCTAAAGTGAGTTGTATTAAAAGCCAGCTAGGGTAACTCGGAAGAGTGCGTCTAATAATTTATCGTGATTACTTGGGAGAGATTTACGATAATAAGAGTGCTCATGGTCGATAGAGACGATTAGGAAAATCTATGTGAAACATAACCAGAAGGGATTCCATCAATAGGGGAAATCACAACCTTAGATCCTTCTCTTAATTGTTTACAACTCAAACATAGTTAGTCTTTATTTACTTAATTGCAGTCAGTCATAGTAAGTAAAAATATCCTCAATTGTGATTCAAAACGTTTGGGAAATTGATTACGTAGAATTTAGTGAGTCTGACAAGAGTAATTGGTAGTTTAATTCCTTGCGGGTTCGACTCTGGGCTAAATACTCATATTATATTTGCAATGTCCACTTAGACCTTTTTATAAGGCATAGTTGGGCGTGATCAAATTTTGGCGCCGTTGCCGGGGAATAACGGTGTTATCAATTACAATTGAAAGAAATACAAAAATTCTTAGTGTAGTCAGTTTTCTCTATTTCCAATCTATACATTGAACCTTTGTTGACTTGGTTGTACAGGTGCATGCCTAGAAACTTATCGAGAACTGGTGAAGTATTTGAAGCATTATCAGATCCCGAGAAAGTTTTCAAGGCCTTGAATCGGGCCAGCCGGAAAAACAAACAACAACAAACTACTAAACAATTTGAACCAGACATGGGGGACAACGTGGTAGACCCAACAACGCCAGTGGCACCTCTTGTGCCAAAGGCCGCTCTATATGACTGGGCACAACCCACACAATGATTTTCGTTCCATAGATAGAAGCTGAATCATTTCAAATCACGAAAAACATGCTGCACTTGTTGCAAAACAAGGGACTATTTTCGGGGTCACAAATCGAAGATCCTCAACAGCACTTGAAGAATTTCTTGTCGATCTGCAAAACTGAAAGGCAGCCTAACGTAACTCAAGAAGCAGTAAAGTTGTTGTTGTTTCCATTCTCAGTGACAGGAGCTTCCCAGACTTGGCTAAACTCACTCCCCATTAATTCCATAGCGACTTGGGAGGAGTGAGTAACAATTGGTGAACAAGTTTATCAACCCAACAAGACTGCTCAACAAATTGATAAAATTTTGAATTTCAAACAGAAATCAATGGAGACACTGCAAGAAACATGGGAACAATTCAAAGGGATATTGATTATATGTCCACACCATGGTATTCCAGATCAGATATTAGGACAGCGGTTTTATATGGGTTTGGCAGATAGAGTGAAGGGTAATGTTGATGCTTCAGCTGGTGGAGCATTTTTTTAGTAAAACATAGAGAGAAAGCCAGAGTCTTCTTGACAAGATGGCACAGAATTTGGGGTGGACAACCAGTAATGCACCTATCACTCCAGTAGTTCACTCAGTGCCCCTAGATATATCCAACACTCTTGCTGAAAACATGACCACATTAATGACACAGATGAGTATACTCACCAAAAAGGTGGAAGAGTTAGGGCAGAAGCAGCATGTACACATTGTAGATACTACCAATGGGGGCTTATGCACATTTTGCATTAGTCAGCCAATTGGTAACCAGTGGAATGCAGAAATTGAAAATAAGGTATGAGACCTCACAATAATATGGCGCCTTATCAAAGGCCATAGGGATATAATAATCAAAATCAACAGCAGGGTTATCATCCTCCTCAGCAACAGTATGGTGGAAGACAGGAAGATGGGTTTGCTAGACTCGAGGCAATGATGCAGCAGGTTATTGGGTCAAATGCAAAAATACGTGAAAGAGTAGATGCATATGAGTCAGCTATTAAGAATATTGAAGTGCAGATGCGCTAGATTTCGATGTCTTTGAATAATCATCCTCGTGGGACATTGCCTGCAGAAACATAGGTAAATCCAAAAGATCAAGGCCCGAACCAGCTGATGGTAGTGAGTCTACGTAATGGCAGAGACTTAGACTTGGAGCAAGAGAGGGCCCGAGAAAGTAGACAGGATGAGACACTAGTACCAGTGCCCATTGATCTAGATGATTCAACAAAACTGAAAGAGGTGACAATGAAGCCTGCCTAGGAAGAACATAATGCACAGATTGAGGCTGAGAAATAAACCGAGACAACCAAGGAACCGGTAGTTGAGGTGGTGTCTGAAAAATAAAATACCCAAATCATTGGGAAGAAGAGACCTCCAGCACTATTCCCACAGAGACTGGCCAAGTACCAAAAAGATGAGCAGTACAAGATATTTTTGGAGATGCTGAAACAAATCCAAGTAAATATTCCGTTGATTGATGATTTGAAAGAGATGCCGAGTTATACAAAAATGATGAAGGACTTGATGTCCCGAAAATTCGATTTCCAAGACTTGGCCACAATGACTCTAACTCAAACCTGCAGTACTGTGGTGACTGGACCAGTTGCGAAGAAGTTGTCTGACCCAGGGAGTTTCACAATTCCCTGCACCATTGGTAACTTTGCTTTTGCCAAGGCACTTTGTGACTTGGGGGCTAACATAAATCTAATGTCCCTAGCAATCTATAAGAGGTTGGGGATTGGAAGAGCTAGACCCATATATATGTTGTTGTAGCTAGCTGACAAGCCCGTGAAAAGACCCTTTGGGATCTTGGCTGATGTGTTAATTCAGGCAGGGAAATTTGTGTTCCCTGCAGATGTTGTGATTCCAGATTGCAAGGTAGATGAAGAAATTCCCATAATTTTGGGGAGGCCGTTCTTGGCCACGGAGAGAGCTCTCATTGATTGTGAAATCGGGGAGCTCAAGATGAGATTGAACGATGAGGAGATAACATTCAAGTGCAGAAATCTATGAGGCGACCGAGTGAATTCGCCAATTGCTCTATTATTGATGCCGTGGATGTAATCGTAGAAGTTGATGATGAAACGTTGACTATTAAGGAACCTCTTACTGCATGTCTAGTAAATTTAGATAAGGTGAATAGGGAAGAATTGGCAGAATGGGTGTTGGCTTTAGAGGGCAGAGGGTTTTGGGATATAACTCTTGAATTCGAGCCCCTGCACTTAGAAAACAGAGAAACTCCTCCAACCAAGCCATCCATAGAAGAACTACAAAAGCTGAAATTGAAGCCACTGCCTGCCTATATCAGGTATGAGTTTCTAGGACCTAACTCCACATTACATGTTATTATCTCATCTAGTTTGTTAGATGTCCAGGCACAACAACTTTTGCAGGTACTCAAGGAGTGCAAGACTACCATTGGGTGGACCATGGCAGACATCAAGGGGATCAACCCGGCATATAGTATGCATAAATTATGCTGGAAGAGGGACACAAACCTTCAAGGAAGCACCAAAGAAGGCTGAGCCCCAACATGAAGGAAGTGGTGAAGAAAGAAGTGATTAAGTGGTTGGATGCGGGAATTATATTCCCAATCTCTAACAGCAACTGGGTTAGCCCGGTGTAATATGTTCCTAAGAAGGTGGCATGACGATGGTCAAAAATGATAACAATGAGCTGATCTCTACAAGAACCATCATAGGCTGGATAATTAGCATGAACACAGAAAATTAAATCTGGACACCCGGAAAGACCACTTCCCACTTCCCTTCATTGATCAGATGCTTGACAGATTGGCAGGGAGGTCTCACTTCTGTTTTCTGGATGGGTACTCAGGTTACAATCAAATCTCTATTGCACCAGAGGATAGAGAGAAGACCTCCTTCAATTGCCCATACAGTATCTATGCTTTTCGGAGGATGCCGTTTGGCCTATGCAATGCACCCGCCACATTCCAGAGGTGCATCATGGCCATATTCACTAACATGGTCGAAGATATAATGGAGGTGTTCATGGATGATTTATCAGTGGTGGGAAACTCATTCGACGAGTGCCTTATTAATCTGACTCGAGTGTTGAAATTGTGTATTGAGACTAACCTGGTTCTTAATTGGGAAAAATGCCATTTCATGGTACAAGAGGGCATAGTCTTGGGACACCGGTTATCAAGTAAAGGAATTGAGGTGGATCGTGCTAAAGTTGACGTGATAGCAAAGCTCCCACCTCCCACTTCAGTCAAGGTAATCAGGAGCTTCCTCGGGCATGCCGATTTTTACCGGAGATTCATATGAGAATTCTCAAAATTTTCCAACCCTCTCTGTAAGTTGTTAGAAAAAGATCACCCCTTCTTGTTTTCTGATGATTGCAGGGTCGCATTTGAGGAGTTGAAAAAGTGGCTAGTCACAACACATATCTTTGTCGCCACCAACTTGGAGCAACCATTTAAACTCATGTATGACGCCAGTGACTACGCAGTGGGGGTATCGACGCCCCTTTTCCATCCAAACCGGGGTGTTCTGAATTGGGTATACGAAATTATGGGAGGACAACTCTTATTCCCTTGTGAGAATTGGGTTTTGGAATTTGGAGAGTCGCCACCTAATGATTATAGTTCATTAGGACACTTTTAAAGAAAAGAATTGAGAAGAAGAACCAGAGTTTGGGTAAGGGCTTGAAATTATCTCGAGGGGAAGGTGTTAGGCACCCCTCAAGATCCACTAGTGTGGTTCCTGGCCATACTACAATTGTGACTTTAGAAGATAGAAGAAGCAAATAAGGTTTTCACGTGATTGTTGCAAACAAGTTCAAAAGCTTAGAAGAGAAAAAGAAATAGGAGTTTTTTAGAAAAAGTTAGTTTAAAAGAAAACTTAAAAGAAACATAACAAATAAAGGGAAAGGGTCCTAGGTTTACATATAATATGGATCATATCAATGCAATACCCGACGTACACTCCTCAGAAGAGGGGACGCATGTGATATTAGCACACCGGTCATCATATCCATATTCTACCTTTCCCACCCCGTTAAGGTATTAAAGCGCAGATAGTCTCGTTTACTTGTTGCATGCTAGTACCCGCCCCAATCCTATCAGTCCCGAGGGTATTAGGACTTCTAATCCTAAAGGGGAGAAAAGGGATGGGGGGCCTTTATGGAGTTTAAAGGAAAAAATACTAATTCGACATTCAAAAAACATATATGCAAATAAGGGAAAGGCAGACAAGCAAGTAAGGCTCAGATAAACCCCCTTTAATCAGATAAGTCATGTAGTTTAGCATGTCTTTGCAAATACTGGTTTGATCTTAAAATTAAATTAAAGCGGTGAGCGGACTGGTTCAACACATATCTTTAGACAGGAAGTCTGCATTAGGCCTACTCGGATGCAATTGTTAGAGATTAAGGCACTTGATTAACATGGATTGAATAAGGTTACTGACTTTAGAAAGTAAACTGGTATTTACAAGGTTTTGAAGAAAAGTAGGCTGCAGACTTAAGAAAATGGTTTTAGCGAGAGTTCCAGAAAGACAGACTATTGAGTTACATAAAGAATGATTTTAAAAATAAGTTTCAAAGGAGGCAGATTGTTTAAGAAAAAAAATTGAATTGCAGAACTGGTTTAAAGATGATAAATGCAGAAAAGTGAAATGTAACTGAGTTAAAACGTTTGCCAGATTATCAGGGAGTTTCAAAAAGCATGCAAGTTTATTAGAAGGGTTAGGTCGTGAGAAAGAGCTTAATAGTTCAGAAAACCACTGGTTTTAGTCAGTTATTTGGTGAAATCGTTACTGCTTTTAGACGAGTGAGACAATTTTGATTTAAAGCTCCCATAGGCATGATCTTTACGAGTCATTGATTTTAAACCCTTTTAAAACGTTAACAGACTAGTAAACAGATGCTGATTTTATTAATCCTAAAGGTTTTCCTAATGTCATAAATATGCACATTCCTATAGGCATGGTGTCTATATGCATATTTGCAGAAAATTAAACATTAGGTCCTATCGGCATGATTTCTATGTGATGAATTTGCATATAACAGTAAAGAGATCCTAGAAGCATGATTTCTACCCTTTATGCAGAAAATAAACCCCCACCCTTTTCATTAGATCCCCCCGAGTTTATACAAGTTATTACAAACCAGTAGAATAAAGAAATACATCAGAAACCAACAGCTCCATCCAAGGTGTCACGACCCAAAATCCACTAAGGGTCGTGGTGGCGCCGGACACCGCTGTCAGGCCAGCCAACTCAAATACTAAATTAAAATCTCGTTTTAGCACTTTTGAAATACAGGATTTTTCCTTCATTATTTAGAAATTTTAAAGAATATAATTTTCAAATCAAATTTAAAAGTTAAGCAATTAATACAATACTTCAAACCATCCCAGAACCCGGTGTCACAAGTGCATGAGCATCTACTGATAAGAGCAATAAAATACAACATCCTTCCGGAATACAGTGGACGAAAGTAAATATAATACACTGGAAGGGACTACCCTAGCTGCGGCCGTCTCGAATGATGCAGCTCATCTAGTCCCAAAATCATCCGCGCTGATATGTCTAGAAGACCAATGGAGTCACATATACATGTGCAACAAAATGCACAGCAAGTGTAGTATGAGTACAAAAATAACTTGTACCCAGTGAGTATCCCGCCTAATCCCGAAGGGGTAGAGACGAGATGGTCAACTTTGACACTCACTAATAGTCCAATGATTATCTATCTTTAATAATTATATTAAACAGTGGACTTATTTTATAAACATGTTTCTAACCCAGATAGAGGAAACAAGTAAACATATAATTCTTTCATGGAAAGTAACAAGTAAACATATAATTCTTTCATGGAAAGTTTTCTTAGATTTCTTGTTATTATTAACAATATAATCTCGAGCCGTAGTGTGGCATAAAACAACTCAAATGAGTCCAGGCAGCAATACAAGCATGCGCAAATCATACCGAAGCGACGAGCCGATCCAACAGAAATAAATGTGAACTTGCCGAGGGTCGACGACGCGCCTATAGATGCATCTATTAATCTGCCGAGGCGTACGGCCCGTTCCAAAATAAACATACGCAGACAGACAATCAGTCAACATGGAGCAAATATCCAAGAAAGGTCAATTCCTTTTAATTATTTGAGAAAACAAAGCTTAAGTCTTTTTTTTAGAAATCCATTTATTAATTTAATAAGGTTTAAGCATTTCAAGCCATCAATGGGTTCACAAATAATCCAAGTATAACATACTTTTGGGTCCTAGACTACCCGGACAATAGCATAATAGTAGCTACGCACGGACTCTCGTCACCTCGTGCATACGTAGCCCCTACAATTAGGAGCACCTAATCAATTTAACTCACCTAATGGGTAATTTCCCCCTCACAAGATTAGAAAGGAGACTCACCTCGCTCCGAAGACTCATAACCGGCATTCTTCATCCTTTCGAAGACTTGAACCAACGCACCATGCTCCAAACTAGCCAACGATCATAAAAAATCCATTAATATATGCTCAATAATACTTTACAACCCCATTTGAAACAATTCCTAACGCCGAACGAAAAGTTGACAAAAATGCCCCCGGGCCCACGTGCCCGGAAATTCGAAATTTCTCGAAGATAAAGTTTACCCATGACCTTAGGAACTCAAATATATGATTTTCCCTTAACTCCATACTCAAACTCGTGGTCCAAATCCAAAAACACTAATTTTCTAGGTCTTCCTCTAACCCTCAATTTTCTACCCATTTTCATATAAAAATCCATACATAATCAGTGCATTTAACTCATAATAGGTGGGATTAGCTTACCTTATCATTGATGATGAAATTCTCTCTTGAAGCTCTCCCAAAAATCGCCCAAGCCTAGAAAATATGAGAGAAATGGGCAAAATCCCGATTTAAAATAACCTTCTGCCTCTAGGTCTTTTCGCACCTGCAGCTCCCAGACCGCTTCTGCGGTTCCGCAGGTGCGGTCCCAATACCGCATCTGCGGTCTTCACCAGGCCTCCCCCTTTCCGCTTTTGCGCTCCATCTTCCGCAGGTGCGGTCCCGCATCTGCAGCAAAATGACCGCATCTGCGGTCCCTGCTCCCAGCACCTCCAACTGCTTCTGCGGTCCCTTCCTCGCTTCTGCGGGGCCGCTTCTGCGGTCCCATTTCCGCAGAAGTGGAAATACCAACAACCAGACCCTTCAGCCTTCTTCAAAATTCTATTTTTTATCCGTCAACCACCCAGAATCCACCCGAGGCCCCCGGGACCTCAACCAATCATACAAACCTGTCCCAAAACACATTACGGACTTGCTCGATGCCTCAAATCATATCAAGCAACGCTAAAATCATGAATTACACCTCAATTCAAGCTTTATGAACTTTGAAGTTTCCAACTTCTATTTTCGATGCCGAAACCTATCAAATCACATCCGATTGACTTCAAATTTTGCACACAAGTCATATTTGCCATTACGGACCTACTCCAACTTCCGGAATCGGATTCCGACCCCGATATCAAAAAGTCCACTTCCGGTCAAACTTCTCAAAAACCTTCAAACTTCTATCTTTAGCCAATTGCTTTCAAAATGACCTACGGACCTCCAAATTCACTTCCGATCGCGCTACCAACTCCAAAATCACCATACGGAGCTACTCCCAGTCTCAGAATTCCAAATGGACATCGATAACGCTGAATTGCACTTCAAGCCAAACTTAAGAAAATTCTTCCAAAATGCTAACTTCCATAATAGGCGCCAAAACACTCCCGGGTTATCCAAAACCCGAACCGGGCATACGCCCAAGTCCGAAATCATCATACGAACCTGCTGGAACCTTCGAATCCCAATTCCAAGGTCATTTACTCAAAACTCCGATCCTAGTTCATTTCTTCAACTTTAAGCTTTCAAAATGAGAATTCTCTTCCCGAATCAACTCCGAACTTCCCGAAATTCAATTCCGACCACGCGTACAAGTCATAACACCTAAAATGAAGCTGCTCATGGCCTGAGACTGCTGAACGATGTGCTAGAGCTCAAAATGATCGGTCGAGTCGTTACATTCTCCCCCACTTAAACATACGTTCGTCCTCGAACGTGTTGAGAACTACACTGAAGTAGTCTGAAATCACTTGTTTAACACCTCATGCACCTTCCCGTGCTACCACAACTCAGTTGAGCACATTAGCTTGATAATTCTGCAGATACACTCCTTTATTCAAGCAAATAAGCCTTAAAGCCTAATCCCAATATCCGGAATTTCCTGCCAAGTTTGTTTCCCACATACGATCACCATATCGATCACTACACGCTGTATCCAAACATGACTGCTTAACTTGCTGAATTCGCACCTTGAATTACTTTACTCATAGGACCACAATAACATTCTCTGATCGAATAAATCGAAATTTCACGAATCTGATGCTCCCATTGCACCTCATGACCTACATAGGTCTTGCTCTAACTTTTACAACACCGACACGACGAAAGAGATGTGTAGAAATTCATAGCCAACTGCTGAATCAACAAATCATTGGGTCTATACCTTGACAAGAATCATTGCCTCATCCTGAACCATCTAATGGTCTTAGCTCCTTAATATACTTTATATAATCAGATGGCACTGATCCTAAATCCAATAATCTCGTCTCACCCAATATGAACTGCTCAGGCAATAAGCCACTCTGAATGCGATCACAAGTCTCATATGATGCCACAATGTGCCACTAGGCCACCAATCCGAACACAAAACAAATAGGAAATCGATCTTTGGAAGGAATTACCTAACCCTACACTACTACGGACTTTCCTAGAAGATAGGAAACAAAACACACAAAATAGAATATAGGAAACCAGACTCGACATCACACCGTTGTGGCGCGCAACCCCATCCGAATAACATAGCACTCAATAAAGGAGATGCACATCGATCTAGATTGCTCATTACAACAAAATACCGAATATCGGTCCTAAACACACTAACGTGTATAATACCATCCATGAGGACACATATAGCGCTATAGGCTACAAAACTCAAGTACAACTGAGGTGCGATACATGATCTAAATCTCAAGAGCCATCCTGCTCATATGACATCACCGCTGAGCGGAACCTCAACGCATAAGAAATTACCAAGCCGTCTCACAACTCATACAGCGCCAAATATCGATACATGAATTAGCTGATGATAGAATAGGCCCCAATTACTCTCCCATAGGAGCGCATTGCTGAAATGAACACAACTGGCCTGACGTAGCTCACTTCCACATTTAAATCCATCCACCGAACTCAAGTCGATCCTGATCGCGTCAAACTAGGCCAATAACCTTTCAAAGGTCCATGTTAACTTCCCTCTTCTCATAACACAAAGGAACATCCATCATAACTAGAACGAACCTCCACAGTCTATAACCAACAAGCCGAGTGCCCTTCAGGCATAAATTCTCAAATCGATAACATTACCAAAATCCTCATACTTGGTTTAAATCTCTAATCAATCAGGTGACTACACGTCACACTTATAAAATCTTCCTATGGGACACGCTCCCACAACCTCCCGAAATAATTAACGGGTCTGCACATTCAAGCCACCGGCTGCACTAACGCTGAAAAGCGATCAAGAATCCCTAACTAGGATGCAAAGCCTTTTTCACAAAACACCGATCTCCAGTGACTCTGAAGATGATACCAATTTACTCTAAACACCGAGACTCCTTTTCTGCTCATCCGACCTCGTGACATCATTGTCATTACCAAATTGTAACCTTGATCCTCACTTCAAATTCCATACCACTCACTGCACCCAACGTGCCGATATATGATAGACACGATTTCCATCACAACTCTGGAACCACTAATAGACTAACACTTCATCATATAAATTTTTTTATTTAACCCACTTCAGGAGAACTATAGCAACATACAGGCGAATTCTCATAACCGTCGAATATTCCAATCTCTAAGTAGTGGTTCAAACCACCATAACCCTTTCGGGATCCGCCTGCTCATAATAGGCCATGACAGAAGAATGCTTCCGAATAACATCAATCGCGGCGGCCGACAAGCCTCACACGCACCGCCACAAATCACATGCATGACTTGACCACGCTGGATGAACTGATCACCACCACCAATGTGCCAAGTTAACCATGTCTAATCAATCTACTTCCTTCCAATTTATCCCTGATTGCCTTATGAGTAATACTTTTCCATCCAACACATAACATACTCCATCCGCACTCGTCCCGAGTGACCAAAACCCACGAGACCATGCTCAATTGATGTCTGGAGCCAAAGACAAATCATTACACCCATGGTGAAACAAATAACGCATACCACGCAACCCTAATAGAACATAACCGATACGGAACGAATGGTAGGAACCTCTGCACTGACATCCATCACGAAGGCCCAATTAAGAAAAACAATCCTTCCCAACCGTCCGCTGGGTCTTTGAAATATAAACCACTCTGCAAGAACATAATCCAATGCACCTCGCCACTCAACCCGTGGCATTTTCGGCATAGCCCCTAGCGCAATGGTTCTGAATCACCCAACACTAAGACAACCAGTCTGAATTCTAACATCACATCCAAAATCTAACATACCAGCAAATAAAGATCCACTCGAGCCTCCAAATCCCGATAGCCACTAAACAGTTCCGATACACACTATGCACAACAATATCTGTGTTGTCCCGAATCCCATGAACCAATTCATGACTCTCAAATGCTACACCACCAGTCAAAACATCATAGAATATTCTGTGCCTTTTCTCATAAGCTGCTACAAAAGCTTGACTGTTAATTGTACCTATAAGCTCGATATCAATAGGCACCATACTTTACCCCTTGAATTCATGAGGACCGTTATTGAGAGCCACCTGCTCTGACTAGGTCCCGAATATAATCAGCTCCACCGAATTTTTATAACATATGAATACCCTCTCGATGAAGCATCCGGTGAAATCACTTCCTGTGAAGCCTGCATCTACGCAAGGCATAAATCATGAATCCTCCCTCAAGTCTGAACATCTGCCAATAAGGCTAACTATGGCATGCATTCAATCATTCATCTGCTTGAATTACCTCTTATGGTCCTTTCTCATAGCTGAAATAACCCACCAATATGCTAATAACCAGAAATCACGCAGGTAATTAACCATGCAACCCAATCATAAGCGGTTGGACTCTCCTGCTTGGCTCGAAGCCACAATTACACAACTCTTGAATTTGACAGAGTTCTTTATCTCCCATTGACATAACCTTGCGCAATCAACCGCCAAAATTCTCGGAATCATTAGGTAAAAATCCTCTTTTTGAACTCTGAATCATCAACCACATTCGCACGGCCGATCACTTCGCTGCATAACCAATAGAATTCCTTGCAGAAGCTTCGCCAACCACGCGACCACTAACCTTCTCACAGGGAATAACCCACATGTAGAAGACACTTCCGACATCCTTTAACGCTGTTGCACGGGGTACAGTCACTACAACTCCAATAACCCCTCCTAGGTCTGAGCGCACCCTCCAGCTGCACCAGTCCATTCACCCCTCATGGACATCAATTAAATGTGAGGCAATATCCTCCCCATTCAGAGTTATGCTGCATCCTCCTTCACGTCAAGCAGCTCCTTCCCGCTATATCAAATCTTCTACCGCATAATGGCCCATGCTTCAAGTTTGCTCCGTAGGCCCCAATCACTAATCTCTGAAATTCTCCAATCATTCCAAACTCTCCTTAAGACGCGTAGTCATCCTACTACCGAGCCCATATGCTACACCCGCCACTCCCCCACTTTGGCGGAACTCATCCCTTTAATAGACCACTTGACCTTGCTCCTTGTACTTGGCCTTCTAGAAGTTTTGAACACCGCCTGACACTTCCCACATGTTCTTCCTCATACTTTGCTGCTTCGCTGTTGCTCTAAATAAAATCTATCTTCATAGCACTCGAATCCGCAAGTTGCTATTAACTTTAAACCTTTCCGAAGATCATCTTTCCTGAGTCATCAACATTAGGGACACCGATTCCATCCTAAACCACTGCATCTCGCGACCTCTGACTGTCGCTTCTTTATTATTGACTCGCAATATCCTGTCCCAAAGGAGAGTTGAAGAAAATAATAATACTGGCAATCTTAACACATTCAATCGGGGACGACAATACCACGCCGCCAATGAAGACTCCATCACGCTTGAAAACACCAAGTCTCATCATCTCATCTTCCCAACCTGAACATCCTCAGCCTGATTACCTTTCCCCCTACCGGGAATAAATGCCGAATCTTTAGATCACGAACCGAGTAAACTTCCCTTCAAGTCTTTCACCGCCTCCACGCATAGGCAAACATCCTGCCATTTATAAGCATCATGACAACCTGTGCCTAACCTCGACGCTCCCAGATGTACCGCTACCGAGCCGAAACGATAAGATATCCTTCCATAGAGCGACTACAATAGTTCAATCAACTATATCGGGAGAAACATCCCGCACCACATCTGTAGTGCCATCAAAATTCTTCAATTCTCAATTTACAACAAGCGTTGCGCATCGCATAAGATTGAGTAGGAAGGAAACAAAGGCACAAGCCTTAGAGGAATCAAATTGCACGATAAGGAAATCAAGAAGGGAAGTACTCCTAACAGCCCTGTAGCCTCCCGAAGATAAGTACAGACGTCTCCGTACCGATCCGCAAGACTCTACTAGACTTGCTCATGACTCGTGAGACCACTGGGAACCTAGAGCTCTGATACCATGTTGTCACGACCCAAAATCCACTAAGGGTCGTGGTGGCGCCGGACACCGCTGTCAGGCCAACCAACTCAAATACTAAATTAAAATCTCGTTTTAACACTTTTGAAATACAGGACTTTTCCTTCATTATTTAAAAATTTTAAAGAATATAATTTTCAAATCAAATTTAAAAGTTAAGCAATTAATACAATACTTCAAACCATCCCAGAACCCGGTGTCACAAGTGCATGAGCATCTACTGATAAGAGCAATAAAATACAACATCCGTCCGGGATACAGTGGACGAAAGTAAATATAATACACTGGAAAGGACTACCCTAGCTGCAGCCGTCTCGAATGATGCAGCTCATCTAGTCCCAAAATCATCCGCGCTGATATGTCTAGAAGACCACTGGAGTCACATATACTTGTGCAACAAAATGCACAGCAAGTGTAGTATGAGTACAAAAACAACGTGTACCCAGTGAGTATCCCGCCTAATCCCGAAGGGGTAGAGACGAGATGGTCAACTTTGACACTTACTAATAGTCCAATGATTATCTATCTTTAATAATTATACTAAACAGTGGACTTATTTTATAAACATGTTTCTAACCCAGATAGAGGAAACAAGTAAACATATAATTCTTTCATGGAAAGTTTCCTTAGATTTCTTGTTATTATTAACAATATAATCTCGAGCCGTAGTGTGGCATAAAACAACTCAAATGAGTCCAGGCAGCAATACAAGCATGCCAAGGCGACGGCCCGATCCAACAGAAATAAATGTGCACTTGGCCAGGGTCGACAGCGCGCCTATAGATGCATCTATTAATCTACCGAGGCGTACGGCCCGTTCCAAAATAAACATACGCAGACAGACAATCAGTCAAACAGTCAACATGGAGCAAATATCCAAGAAAGGTCAATTCCTATTAAAATTTTGAGAAAACAAAGCTTAAGTCATTTTTTTAGAAATCCATTTATTAATTTAATAAGGTTTAAGCATTTCAAGCCATCAATAGGTTCACAAATAATCCAAGTATAACATGCTTTTGGGCCCTAGACTACCCGGACAATAGCATAATAGTAGCTACGCACGGACTCTCGTCACCTCGTGCGTACGTAGCCCCCACAATTAGGAGCACCTAATCAATTTAACTCACCTATGGGGTAATTTCCCCCTCACAAGATTAGAAAGGAGACTCTCCTCGCTCCGAAGACTCATAACCGGCATTCTTCATCCTTCTGAAGACTTGAACCAACGCACCATGCTCCAAACTAGCCAACGATCAAAAAAATCCATTAATATATGCTCAATAATACTTTACAACCCCATTTGAAACAATTCCTAACCCCGAACGAAATGTTGACCAAAATGCCGTCGGGCCCACGTGCCCGGAAATCCGAAATTTCTCGAAGATAAAGTTTACCCATGACCTTAGAAACTCAAATATATGATTTTCCCTTAACTCCATACTCAAACTCGCGGTCCAAATCCAAAAATACTAATTTTCTAGGTCTTCCTCTAACCCTCAATTTTCTACCCATTTTCATACAAAAATCCATACATAATCAATGCATTTAACTCATAATAGGCGGGATTAGCTTACCTTATCATTGATGATGAAATCCTCTCTTGAAGCTCTCCCAAAAATCGCCCAAGCCTAGAAAATATGAGAGAAATGGGCCAAATCCCGATTTAAAATAACCTTCAGCCTCTAGGTCTTTACGCACCTGCGGCTCCCAGACCGCTTCTGCGGTTCCACAGGTGCGGTCCCAATACCGCATCTGCGGTCTTCACCAGGCCTCCCCCTTTCCGCTTTTGCGCTCCATCTTCCGCAGGTGCGGTCCCGCATCTGCGGTCCCAGCTCCCAGCACCTCCAACTGCTTCTGCGGTCCCTTCCTCGCTTCTGTGGGGCCGCTTCTGTGGTCCCATTTCCACAGAAGCGGAAATACCAGCAACCAGACCCTTCAGCCTTCTTCAAAATTCCATTTTTGATCCGTCAACCACCCGGAATCCACCCGAGGCCCTCGGGACCTCAACCAATCATACCAACCAGTCCCAAAACACATTACGGACTTGCTCGATGCCTCAAATCATATTAATAAATCATGAATTACACCTCAATTCAATCTTTATGAACTTTGAAGTTTCCAACTTCTATTTCCGATGCCGAAACCTATCACATCACGTCCGATTGACTTTAAATTTTGCACACAAGTCATATTTGACATTACGGACCTACTAAAACTTCCGGAATCGGATTCCGACCCCGATATCAAAAAGTCTACTTCCGGTCAAACTTCTCAAAAACCTTCAAACTTCTATCTTTAGCCGATTGCTTTCAAATGACCTACGGACCTCCGAATTCACTTCCGATCGCGCTCCCAACTCCAGAATCACCATACGGAGGTACTCCCAGTCTCAGAATTCCAAACGGACATCGATAACACTGAATTTCACTTCAAGCCAAACTTAAGAAAATTCTTCCAAAATGCTAACTTCCACAATAGGCGCCAAAACGCTCCCGGGTTATCCAAAACCCGAACCGGGCATACGCCCAAGTCAGAAATCATCATACGAACCTACAGGAACCTTCGGATCCCGATTCCGAGGTCATTTACTCAAAATTCTGATCCTAGTTCATTTTTTCAACTTTAAGCTTTCAAATTGAGAATTCTCTTCCCGAATCAACTCTGAACTTCCCGAAATTCAATTCCGACCATGCGTACAAGTCATAACACCTGAAATGAAGTTGCTCATGGACTGAGACTATTGAAGACGCGCTAGAGCTCAAAACGACCGGTCGGATCGTTACACAAGGTACCTAAATCAGTCTCAATGTCTAACAATAAGAGATTGAACCATTTCTGGGATCCAGATTTTCAAAGCCTTCTCTTTATCTAGGGTGTTTCAAAGTTCCAAGGAATTTCAGGAATTCCAGGCATTGCTTACACCCAAGATACCCATTAGAATTAGATACAGTGCAGTGTGAAAATACCAGCCCTCAGGTGTCCAAGTTCAGAGGGAGCTCCAGGGTCCCAAGGCAAGGCTCACAAGAGAGGGGCAGAACTTAATTGCTAAGAATGAGTGTAAGTGCAAAAGGGGTTGGGGAGCCATAACAGATTGGTGGTCATACCCAGCCATAGGGCTTCAAACAACCAAACAAACAACCAAAGAAACAAACTTAGGACTTCAGCAGAAACTTCGAATGCTTTTTGAGAAAACTTAGAGGTATTTGAGAAAGAGAAGTAGTGAGTATGATGTGTGTGTGTTCGTTATAACTTGTCTTTTTGAAAGAGGAGAGGGAGAGGTATTTATAGATTTTGAAAAACGAGTAAAGAGTAGAGTAAAAACACAAATATGGGCATGATCACAAATCAGAATCAATTAGTATAAGTCTTCCCTTTAATTAGGGGATTCTTATTCAAACGGATACTAACATGATCCACATAAGGAAAGAAGAATCAATCATATAGCAGAATAGCTTGTTGCCATAAAAGAAACAGTAAAGTCATACAACAGGTAAATAAGTCTAAGTACAAAACCTTAAGTTATTTTTGGAAAGATTCAGTGAGGCAAATTAAAGGAAGAGAATCAATTAACCCTTGACAGGCTAGTAAAGTCAGAATTTCATGGAAGTAAAAGTTTGAAATCAGTTTCGGGCTTAAATCACAGGAAAGACTCAGTATATAAAGCATGCACAAATAATAGACATGTGAGGCCAAGCTATGGCAAAAGGAATATTGTATAGTAGTAGCATAGAGTAGACATTCAAGCATGCTAGTTAGGTTCAGTGTATAGAGAGAGAAAGAATCAAGGCGTGCAAAGAGTTGAGCAAGAACTCAGAACACATAGAGAAACATACAAGGATCAAGTCGAATAGTTTCAAGCAGACAAATTGCACAAACAGACCCAAAGGGCTCGAATAGTCCCCAAAGAGGAACTAGGTTTTTTCCAAAATCAGTTGAGTCTAGACGACAATAAACAGGTGAAGCAAAAGCAAATTCATAGTCCCCAGTGAAACCCTCAAAGATTTAGGGTTTCAACTATTAATCAGTAAAGCAAAATAACCAGGCTCAGGAACTCAAATAGATCCCCAAAATAATAGGGGTTTTGAACATCAAATAAACTTAGAGAAGATAGGCATGAAAATCGAATAGAACCGTAACAAACAGACTAAAACAAAATCACAAAATTAGGGTTTTCAACATGCTTACACAGATAAAGAAAGTAACATAAGCAAAGTACAGAAACATGCTAAAACAAAAGAAGCAATTCCAAACAACTTAAACAAAACCCTAGTTAAAAGGTCAAAGAACTTTGAAGGCAAAAATTGGGGAAACTTTGAGAAACATGTTCAGAAAACTCAAACACACATAGATCTAGGGCAGATCTAAAAATAAATCGAAGGAACCTTAGAGTTAGGGTTTCGAAGAACCCAGAGAAGGTGAGAAAGGCTTTGAAAACTCTCGATCTAAGCAGGATAGTCACAGATCTGACGCGAACGGCCATGGCTGGCCGAAGAAAGGTCAAGGATGACCGGAGAAAGACCATGAACGAAAGTTAGGCAAAGACTGGACCAGATTCCCTCGAGGTATGGCTGGGAAACCATGGAAACGAACACCCAGGAGCCACAACAAGCCATTAATCATCATCCAACGGCCATAGGAGGCCATGAATTAGGGTTTCAGGTGAGGCGGCGACTAGGGTTTGAGAGGCGAGTTGAGAGAAGAGAGGAATCAAGGACGGCATCTAAAGAGGAATGGGGTAGGGTTTGGGGTCGTTTAGAGTTAAAAAAGGAAAGGGGACGCCTGGGCCGTTGATCATAATGATCAACGACTCAGATTAAAAGGAAACGGGTCGGTTCGGTTAAATGGGTATTGGGTCGGGTGGATTAAGTAATTGGGCTGGGGTGGTTTGGGTTTAATTTGGGGTTGAAATGGGGTGCTAAATTGGCTAAAATTGAAATGCAATAAAGGTCAATCCGTAAATAGCCACTTTTCCCTTTTATTTTTATAAAAAATAGTAATACAATTTTAAAAGCAAATTAAGAGTACTGAGTAAATAACTATTACACAAACATTAATTAGAAAAATACTGGGACTAATTTTATAAGTATAAAACGCTATGAATTAAAAGATAGGCCATAATTGCAATTATATGCAATTTTACTTTAAAAATGCCAAATAAATTTGTAAAAATATGCAATATTACTTTAATTATATTTTGGTATAAATATGAGGATAAAATAAGTTATTCACCAAAATGATAATTTTTGGGAATAATTTTGGATTTTTGTGGTATAAAATAGGCAATAAACTGGTTTAAAAAATTATTAAAAATACCAAAACTCATGAGTGTGCTTATATATGCACCTATATAATATTTTGAAAGTATTTTGGGTACAAAAATACATAGGAAAAAAATTGGGTATCAACAGGGGGCAGTGCTGGGACAGCGGAAAGACAAGCTAATGCCCCCAATTTACTATGCCAATAGAACGTTGAGTGGAGCCCAACTAAACTACACTGTGACTGAAAAGGAGATGCTGGCTGTGGTGTTTGCATTCGACAAGTTCAGATCATACCTTATTGGCTATAAGGTAATTGTATATACTGATCATGCAGCTCTCTGGTACTTGATTGAGAAGAAGGAGTCCAAACTGCGCCTGATTCATTGGGTGTTGTTACTGCAAGAGTTCGACCTTGAAATTCCTGACCGTAAGGGCACAGAAAATCAAGTCGCTGATCATCTATCACGATTTGAAAGAGATAAAAACTCAGTTGAGGTTAAAGATATTCTGGAAACCTTTCCAGACGAGCATCTACTCGCTACAAGTCTTGAGGAAGGTCCACGGTATGCAGACTTTGCAAATTACATGGCAAGTGGTATAGTTCCTTATGACCTTTCCTCTGTACAAAAGAATTTTTTTTATCATGACTGTCGCATGTATTACTGGGATGAACCTTATCTGTTCAGAACATGTGTTGACAATATGATCCGGAGGTGTGTCCCCGAGATAGAACAATCTTCTGTTTTGCAGGCATGTCACGCATTGGCGTATGACGGGCATTTTGGAGGAGTCACGACAGCTGCGAAAGTGATAGAAGTCGGGTTCTACTGTCCAACAGTGTTTAAGGATACACATCAATGGGTTAAGGGTTGTACTGAATGTCAACGAACCGGGAACATTTCCCGTCGCCATGAGATGCCCATGAACTGAATTCAAGAGGTTGAAGTGTTCGATGTTTGTGGAAGCTGCAACATTTCCCACCAATGATGCAAGAGTGGTGGTGGGGTTTTTGAATAAGGACATATTCACCCATTTTGGGACCCCGAGAGCTATTATCAGTGATGGGGGCACTCACTATTGCAATCGATCTTTCGAGAAGTTGCTAGCGAAGTACGATGTGCGCCACAAGGTGGCAACACCATATCATCCTCAGACCAATGGATAGGTCGAAGTGTCTAATAGAGAGATAAAGAGTGTACTGACCAAAACTGTGAATACCTTAAGAACGGATTGGGCGAAAAAGCTAGATGATGCACTCTGGGCCTATAGAATTGCGTTTAAAACACGAATTGGTATGTCACCATTTAAGTTGGTGTTCGGGAAAGCCTGCCACTTGCCAGTGGAACTTGAAGATAGAGCTTGGTGGGCAATGAAATAGGTGAATCTAGACATTGAGGCTGCGGGCGCAACGAGAGTCACAGAATTGCATGAGCTCAACGAGTTTCGATATCTTGCTTTTGAGAGCACAAGGTTGTACAAGGAAAGAATGAAGAGATTGCACGACAAGAATATTGTTGAGCTACATTCATCCCCGGGGACATGGTATTGCGCTATAACTCAAGATTAAGGCTATTTCCGAGTAAGCTCAAGTCACGATGGTCTGTCCCATTTCGAGTGGTCGAAGTATTCCCTTTAGGGGCTGTAGAGATTGCCTCAGTGAAAGACTCTCATACATTTAGAGCCAATGGGCAGAGGTTGAAACTATATGTGGGCATGAATGAGCCAAAGGAAGTGTCAGAGATCCACCTGACTGAACCTCAAAGGTCGACCAAGCCTTAAATGCGATTATTTGTATCGTGCCGCGATGTTAAATCAGGCACTACAGGGGAGGCAACCCATTGATTTGTTGTAATCGTCGTGCCACGATATTAACTAAGGCGCTGGTTGGGAGGCAACCCAATAATAGTAGTAGTTGTTAACTTTGAGTTTGGGAAGTACTAACTAATGCAGGTAAGCTTGGGCATGTGACAAGTCCATCGGAAGCGGAAACAACGGGTGAAAAAAATGAAAACATTCGTGCCCAGGAGCGCGCTCGCGCTACAGGCCGCGCATATGGGCAAGTGTTCTGCCTCAGCTCTCTAACAATAGCACGAACGTGCTACTAACCGTGCTCGTGACCGCGCTATTGGCCGTACTAGCGACCGCGCATATGGCCAAGTGTTCTGCCTGCACTAGCGCGGCCGTGCTTGTACCGCGCTAGTCCCGCCCATCTGACGCATTTTTTTCCTTTAACTTAATAATAATTTTTTTTTATTTTTTATTTTAATTTATTTTCCTTTATTCTATTCCCCCTTCCCATCTAATTAATACCCTCCTCTTCACTCTTCACTCAAAAAAATCCCCAACGCTGAAAACATAAGTCCCCTCAACCCTAACTCCCTTCTTCTTCTATTCCATTTTCTTCCAACTCCCTCTTCTTCAAATTCCCAACAAAACTTCCCCAAGTCTCAAGACTTGCTCTCCCCTACTCTTCTTCTCTTCTCCCCACAGTCTTTCACTACAGGTATGGTTCTTTTTGCCCTTTTTTCTTTTTTTTCCACAATTTCATTTTTAATTTTTGTATTTATGTATTTGTTTTTTCTTTTCTTTTCTTAGAAGAAATTTTTCGCATATGTTGTAGTAATTGTGGGTGGTAAGGTTGGTGGAGTTGTACTTGAATTAGTATGTGATTTTGGGGACATTGTGGTGGTATTGGGGTTGTAACATGTTTGAAATGGGGTGTGAGTATATAATTTCCACAAGTTGTTTGTTTAAATGCCTCACCGAATATAATTGAGTAATTGTGACCAATTGTGCCTGTGAAGTCTGAGTAACCGCATTGAGTCACAAGTTTTTTGGGTTGTGCTAATGTTATTCCTTTTCCCAGGTACTATGGCTCCATCTAGGAAATGCCGCACCATAGGTGCCTCTTCCAGAAGTCACGCTGGATCGTCCAAGGCGTGCGGGTCCGCTCTTGCTCGTCCCTTTGATAGTAGCAGGTTCGTATCTGCCAAGGCTTAGGACCGACGGATAAGTCCCCTAAGAAGCCGATACCGGAAAGGGGCATAGCTATAGGGTCAGTTCAACTGGGCTGCTCTCATATTTATACTGAGCTGGTAAGGTGGGGGTTACAAACCTTCATTAACGAGTCAGGCGAGAGGAATGTGATGGTTGTCCGCGAGTTTTACGCCAATATGAAAGAGTATGTGAATGGCATAATTACTGTGCGCAGAAAGGCGGTGGATGCCTCTGTGGAGGATATAGGGACGATGTACCAGCTGCCCCCTCATGTGGATCCATATGATGACTATTATGAGGGGTATGGCAGATCAAACACGCAGTGGGCGATGTTCTTTGAAACAATCTGTGTACCCGGAAAGGATATTGCCTGGATGAAGTATGGTCAGAAGTTTCACTCCACGGCACTAACCTTTGAAGGGAAGTGCTAGTTGTATATTATCAATAACCGTCTGATCCCGTCTTCCAACACTACAAAGGCGAATGGTCCTGGTGCGGCTCAAATTTGGTGCTTTATTAATGGTCACAACTTTGACGTGGCCAAAGTGATGCATGAGGAGATGTTCACCCGTTTTCCGGTGAAGAGGTATGGTTTCTTCTTCCCCTCTATGGTTACTAAACTTTACCAGGCAGCTCTGGTGCCAGAAAATCTGGATGTGGATGGGAGAGTGCCAAGAGACCACAAGTTCCGAGCAGATAAGGTCACTACTAGTAAGGAGCCGCTGGAAGCAAGTGGTGAGTTTGATGACTCTGAGGATGAGGAGGCTCAACAGGAGGATGTCGGGGCCGAGCCACAGGCCCATGAGCAAATTGCAGCAGCTGCAGCGCCATCTACGACTGCAGCACCATCTGGAGCTGCTCGGGTTACCCGGTTCACAGCTTTGGAGTAGGAGGTGGCTAGATTACGTACCTCGGTTGCTGACTTGGGTACACGTGTTGACACGCTGGCTGCCCACCAGGTGAAATCGGAGAAGAAAATATTTGTTTGGCTGAGAGCTCTGGTTCGTGCTTGCAATTTGACGTTTTGAACCCAGACACGATCTCCGATTAAGAGTGATATTTCAGGGAAGTTCCTTTACCCAACCGTTCTTTATTTTGTATGCCACGAGAACATGTCTTCTTTTTAAGTGTGGGGTGGGGGATACTTCAATGTATGTATGTATATGTAGCAATTTGACTGTTTGATGTTTCTTTGTTTTTTTTGATTGTTTTTGGCGGTTTTAGTAATAGTCAAATTAGGTGAGTTTAAAGTAGGTAAGTTGACTTGTCCCGATGGCAGATCTCTTTCAACAGGTTTCTTGAGGGTCTAAGTTGACGTAAAAATCTAAAAAAAAATAGGAGTATGGGGACTCTTCCTGTTGACGGATCTTTTAGACAGTTTTCTTGAGGGAAGTAAGTCTAATAAAAAATCCAAAAAAAAAAGATTTATTTTTGTTTTAGGTAGTGTAGAACTCCCCCTTAGTTTTTCTTTGCCACAGTTCTTTTCCAACGGTTTTGCTTGAACCGGGTGTAGTTAGTTTTTGTTTATTTTGTTTTTAGTTTTTTGTTAGTTTTGATGGGCTACGAGCTGAAATAGATAGAGAAACCCTTGGCGTTTATAACCTGAACACAGTAGACACTAGAGTGTATCGCTTAGTCTCAATGGTTGATTCTTGCTAAAGTGCCTTAAATATTATGTTTGTAATTGACTTGAATACTCAAACAAGAGTGTCTTGATAAGCCAATCTGGAGTGAGTCATGTGCCATGTGTGTGTGAGTTGTACTGTATTCTATGCTCTACATTTGATGACTAGAACTTGCCTCGTGTGTTTGCAAAGCGAAATAGTAGCTTTATTCAGTCTTAGAAGTTATATAGGCATTTCTTTGTTAAGCCAGATATATAAAGTAGACCCACCTAAATGTAATACATCGTAGTCAACCCCGTTAAGTGTATAATCATGTTTCTTTGGCAACCACATTGCGAACCTTACCCAATTGTTTGAATGGCCCATCTATTTGAAACCCTTTACCTCCCATGAGCACTTGAATGGTCTTGAAATATGCAAAAGCTAAAGTGTGGGGTGGTGATTTGGTTTTTGAGTGGAACCGTTGAAATAGAGGAAAGGTGCAATTTTTGGAAAAGTAAAAGAATAAGCACCACTTAAAAAAAAAAGAAAAAAAAAGAATGAGTGAATGTAGTAGTTGATAAGCGGTGACTTGATACAATTGCACTTAATGGAGTGGGATGTTATAAATAAAAATGTGGTGGAATGTCTAGTTGACATAAGTATGGTTTTGAAGGTTAATGCGATTGTATTAAAAGTGCTTAGGGAGGTTAGTCACTATATCCAAATATATCCTACCCGTCCCTTAGACTACATTACAAACAAGTGAAGTCCTAATTGATCTTAGACTGAATGGGCTCGATTAGTAGAGTAGTACACTATGGGCAACCCTATGGTGCATCTTTGTGGCATGTGAATGTTCTTTTTGAGAGTGAGCAGATTTTGTCTATCTGAGTTCCTAATTGTTCTTAATATTATTATTTGTGGAACTACTCTCTTGTGTGATGTGAGGGCCTATGATTCACAAAGGAAAGGTAAGTATTGCCTTCTATATAGAGTAATTTGAGTAAGTACGAATATTGCATGGCACGTGAGAGTCGACTTTTGAGGCAAAGATTGTTCACTACTAGGCGCAACTTTGGTAAGTTGTTCTTGGTGTGATACGTTAGGGGAAAATCTTAGTGAAGGAACCTTTATAGAGTGTGGTGGATTGCTCGAGGACTAGCAATAATTTAAGTGTGGGGTGTTGATAATAGGCTAGATTCATGTAATTTGGCAACTGTTTATGCCCCAGCTTGACTATGTTTCATTGTTATAGGATAATCAAATGATGATAAATTGGCTCTAATTGTGAATTTCATGTTTTGCAGGAGCGAATTGCGCGTATGAGGACTTAGAACTGTATTTGGAACTAAATTGAAGAAAGGGAAGCCCCTCGGAGCTAAGTACGTTGGAAGAAGAGAGAAGAATGGCTGAAATGATGACCCAGACTGGCGCTCCCACTAGCGCGACCGCGCTAGCCTAGAAGTTCGAGGCAAAATGTTATGCCATATGCGCGGTCAGTAGCGCGACCGCGCTAGTCCAGTTCGGAAAAATATAGGTCGGGGTAAACTTGAAAGTTTGGTGTAATTCCACCTAACCTATAAGAGGTCTAGCTCTCCCAAAGGGACATTATCAAGGTTTTTACAGCTTAGTTGAAGGCAAGGAGAGGCAAGAGGCAAGGAGGATAATTCAATGTCGAGTTCTTCCTTTCTTCCTTTTGTATTTACCATTTGTGATGAATTTGGATATTGTTATGATGAACACTAGTATGAGTCGCTAAATATTTAGTCTAAGGTTTTGATGGAACCTATTGAAGGATGAAAGTGTTGTTATGTGAATATAGTTTGCTCGGTTTAATCTCTATTTGTTCAACTACATTCTTGTTGTAGTTAATTGATAGGATCCTCAATTAGTTGTGCCTATTTAGTATGCATTACTTGGGAGAGAGTGCATATTTAGGTAATTGTTGAATAACACTACTCCAGAGTATATGAGGGATCAATAACTAAGGGTTTAAAGGCGGGATTAAGGATAACGAAGCCTTGGGTGCGATCTAAAGTGAGCTGTATTAAAAGCCAGCTAGCGTAATTCGGGAGAGTGCGTCTAGTAAATTGTCGTGATTACTCGGGAGAGATTTACAATAATAAGAGTGATCATGATCGATAGAAATGATTAGGCAAATCTATGTGACACATAACCGGAAGGGATTCCATCAATAGAGGACCTTAGATCCTTCTCTTTATTGGTTACAACTTAATCATAGTTAGTCTTTATTTACTTAATTGCAATCAGTCATAGTTAGTAAAAATATCCTCAATTGTGATTCAAAACGTTTGGTAAGTTGATTACATAGAATTTAGTGAGTCTGACAAGAGTAATTGATAGGTTATTCCTTGTGGGTTCGACTCTGGGTTAAATACTCAGATTATATTTGAAACGTCCGCTTAGTCCTTTTTATAAGGCATAGATGGGCGTGATCATAATGCCTACCCTAATAGCCCAACACTGTATACATTTATTAATTTATGATCTCTTGGATGGATATCTTTAAGCTAAATGATTAATTTCATGCCAGCTATATTTTGCGTCATATGTGCATTATGATAATTTGACTTAGCATTCTTGAAAAATAATTTTTAAAGGAGCAAATATCCCACGAAAAGAGCATGAAAATCACAGAAATATTATTCTTCCCCTTTGTGGTGAGATTTGAAAACTTAGTAGGCGTTTGAACATATAAATTTTGATTTTTTTTTAAAAAATAGTTTGAATTTAAGTTAAAAAATAGTATTTGAAATTTGAAATTATATTTGGACAAGCATTCCACTTGAGAAATAAAACGACCTGAACGGTCGTTTTACCATTTTCCCATTTGAAGCTTCTTCTATGTGTATTTGAGGTTGTAAGTTGGGGGAATGGTTGGTTTTCTTTCAGGGAGGTTTTGGGTGGAATTGGATTGATTGGTTCTTTGTTTAGCAGCTTAAGTTGGAAATATTGGCCGAGGTTTGACTTTTCTGAAAATCGACCCCGGAACGGTGTTTTGATGGTTGAAATAGGTCCGTATGGTGATTATGGACTTACGTGCGTGCCCGTATTTGGATTTGAAGGTTCCTAGGTTGATTTGGCTAGTTTTGTCGAAAGTTGGTGTCACGACCCAAAATCCCACCTTAAGGATCGTGATGACACTTAGTCTCTAAAACAAGGTAAACCGATCACTTACAACAGTTATACCATTAAAATGTGAAGAAACGTTTAATAGAAATGTGGAATTAAATGAGATACAAGCCAACACGACGTTAATCACAACAAGTCCCCAAGACTAGGTAGTCACGTACTCTACTGAATATACATATATAACTCAAAATACAATATTGTTCATAGAGAATTGACAATAATGACGTAAGGAAATGACTATAAGGGACTGAGACGATCAAGCAGCTCTACCTTTAATCCTCGCGATCAAGAAGCTCTCACTCACTGTACTACAAGCTCCAATACCCGGATCTATACAAAAATATGCAGAAATATAGTAAGAGTACACTATGGTCGGTACCTAATAAGTATCAAGACTAACCTCGGTGGAGTCGTGATGAGGTTCCAGTCAAGACACTAACTTATCAAGTGTTATGACCCCAAAACCCTAACTAGCTGTGACGACCCGACCCGTCGTCTCATGATTTACTACCCTGTTCTTCCCATTTTCTGCTTTCTTATGTTTCATTATCGGTATTGGATGCGTTAGAATTGATTTGGAATGATTTTGATAAGAAATGAGACACTTAGTCTCTTTTAAGAAGGCTTAAGTTGGAAAAGTCAACTGGATGTTGACTTGTGAGTTAGAAGGCTCGGAATTGAATTCCGATGATTCGGTTAGCTCCGGGTGATGATTTAAGGCTTAAGAGCGCAATTGGGAGTAATTTTGGAGGTCCGGTGAAGAAGTTAGCCTATTTTGGCGAAGGTAGTATTTTGGCGATTTCCGGTTGATAGGTGAAATTTTGATCCGGGAGTCGGAATGGAATTCCGAGAGTTGCTGTAGCTTCATTATGTCATTTTGGACTTGTGTGCAAAATTTGAAGTCAATCGGACGTGATTTGATAGGTTTCGGCATCGGAAATAGAAGTTGGAAGTTCTAAAGTTCATAAAGCTTGGATTGGAGGTTGATTCATGATTTTAGCGTTGTTTGATGTGATTTGAGGCCTCGAGCAAGTCAGTAATATATTATGGGACTTGTTAGTATACTTTATTGGGATCCCATGAGGCTCGGATAAATTTTGGAAGAGTTTTTGAAAGATTTTTGCCGTTTTGAGCATAAATGTAATGATCTAAAGGTTCATTTTTAGTTCTAGAGATCCAAATTTGATTCCGAGACTTCCGAAATTTTGATAATGAATTATAGGACTGATCTGGAAATTTTGGTCTAATTTCATCAAGTCGCGATTGGGTTTTTGACGCGAAACATGAGTAATTGTTTAACGAGCGAAATGGATATCGCATTGGGCAAATGAGCTCCGAATTGAGTTTCGATTGAAGGGTTGTGTTCGTATTATTATTTGTGACTCATAGGAACAAGAATCGTCTAATTCCGAGTTCGTACGAAGGAGTTAGAGCCTTTTTAGTGAAATTAAAGAGTGTTGGTGCATCAGGTCTGGTGTGGCACTTTTAGCGACCAGATTAGCACCTTTAGCGACCAGATTTGGGTCTTTAGCGACCAGATTTGCTTATTAAAAGCTGCTGCGTTTCTGCTCGTTTTTTTTTACCTATTTTCTTGCGAAATAACACGGCTTGGGGCGATTTTGAGCAAGAAATCATGGGAAATCTTGAGTTAAGTCACTTGTGATTATTTCTACTCCATAATATTGAATTATCATCGAATAATCCGACTAGATTACATGTTTTTGAGGTGTAAATTGGGGATTTTGGACCTAGGGATTTGAAAATAAGATTTGAAGATTTGAGAGGTCATTTGAGTTCCGATTTTGGTAAACTTTATATGTACGGACTCGTGGCGAGACGAGGAATCCGTTGGTGTGATTTTCGGAATTTTTCGAGAAGTGGGCCCGGGGCTCGGGTTTTACCAACTTCGTGAATTTTAGTACTTTTCGAGTATTTTTGATTGGGTTATGTTTCTTTAACCCATATTTATGTATTCGCTGTGATTTTGACTAGATTCGACGCGCGAGGAGGTCGATACAAAGGGAAAAGGCATTGCGGACCAGTCTACGGCCGGTTAGAGGTGAGTAGTTGGTGTATATGATGGCCTGAGGGTTTGAAACCCCGGCTTATCACATTGTGACGCTATTGTAGGGCGTGACTCGCACCCCATGGCAGGTGCGGGATTAGTTATGACTGGGGATTGAGACTTAGTCCATCCCGAACAAGAATGTTTCTATATTGGCGACTGATACGCACCCTGTATTGAATATATCTGGGCTTATTGCCGTGTTTGGGGCCTTGTGCCGATCTGTAGCATCCTTAGAGGATGAATGTCATTGTGATAGCATGCTTTGTATAATCATTGATCTCAGTCCTGTGTTTAATCACTGTTATGAAATGCTAAGTCACTTTTCCTGAAGTTAAATATCTAAAGTATATTCTTCTTAATAAATTGGAAATTGGGAAATTAATTGAATCTGTTACGTGACTCATATGCATATTGTGGACTGAGTATGGATCGGGCTGCATGCCGCAGCGAATGGTATGATTATATTGCGCTTGGGCTGAAGGAGCCCCTCCGGAGTCTGTACACACCCCCAGTGAGCGCCGTCGACGTTAAATGGATCGGGCTACGCGCCGTAGCGGTCATGTGCATTGCATTGCATCCTTACATTATACTTGACTGATATATTTGAAGTTGTTTTGCTGTTGGTTCGTAGTTAAGTGTTGGACTATTAGTTTTAGCTTTAATTTGTGGCATTTCGTGGATTTCTTATCTTCAGACATTTTATATGCTTATTACTCACTGAGTTGGTAGTACTCACCCCCTACTCCCTGCACCTTGTGTGCAGATTCAGGTACTTCGGGAGCTTAGTTGAGCTAGCCGCTGGTTTCCAGAGTTCCAGGAGTGGTCGAGGTAGCTGCTATGACGTCCGCAGGACCCGACTCCTCCCTTATCCCTTTATTATTTCCGTACTTTAGAACATACTTATTTTGAGGATTTTCTTGACTCTGTATTAGTTAGAGGCTCTAGACTCATAACCCCAGGTCTTTGGGAGTTACAGTTATGTCAGTATTTCGTATTGTTTTAATTGAGTATTTCAACTATGAGTATTAATATTTGATTTTAAGTATCTGATTAATTGGTTTTGAGCTTTGTGCTCGGGTTGAGAGAGTAAATGGTCGGGCTTGCCTAGCATTAGTGTTGGGCGCCATCACGACCGGGTTTGGGGTCGTGACACTAGCTATGATGGCGCCTAACACATTTGCTATGCAATCCATGCATAACAACAATGAACCATAACAGCAAAAATGACAGAAATAACATAAGGCTAAATCCTTAACATATCTTAATAGTACCAATACATGATAAATCTCCAGAATTGGTAAACACAGAGTCACAATCTCTAATAAATAAATACAAATCCGAAATCACCAAATATAATACTCTTTGAAGTAAGGATACTAGTACATAAGAAAAGAGACGCCACGACATTGGTTGAGAATGCAGTTCTACCTCATCTCTTGATGATCAGCTCAACAAGCAACTCCGCTACTAATGACTGGATCCGGTACCCGAATCTGCACAATTAAGTATTTTAGCCTCAAACCTCGGTCAATATTTCAAACTTAAGCTTCCAAACCAAGATCCAAATCAATCCAAAACTTCTCGGAAACAAAACCAACCATTCTCAGAAGTCGTAAAACCATAAATACACATACGAAAAGCTTCAAAAAGGGAAATGAGGCTCAACACAAAATAATTGGTCGGATCGCTACAAGATGCGCAAAAGAGACACAGAAGAGAAAGGTTGCTGGAAGGTCGGTAACCACAGATTTGAAAGGAGTCTACAGAAGAGGACTCGTAGATGCGATGAAAGGTCTGCAAAAACGGATGGTCTAGTGCTTGGTGGGAGCCGCAGATGCGGCAACTATTTCGCAAAAGCACGACTGCAGATGCGGTTAAGTGAGTGTTGATACCCAATTTTTTTCTGTATATTTTTAATATACAAAATACTTTCAAAATAGCATATGTAAACATATATAAGTATGCCCAGATGTTTTGTTATTTTTCCTTAATTTTTAAAGATTTTTTAAATCAATTTATTGCCCTATTTTATCCAGAAAAACCAATAATTATTTCCAAAATATCATTTTTGGTGATCCAATTGTTGGATTCTCATATTTATGCTAAATTATAGCTAATATAACATTTGCATATTTTTGCAAATCTATTTAGTATTTTAAAAGCTAAATTGCATATAACTGCAGTATTAGCCTCTTTTATTTAATTATGTTTATGTCTAGGTCCAGTATTTTAATTTGATAATTATGTGATATTAAATATTTTAGTACCTTTAATTGATTTCCCGAAATTATTTTACTACTTTTATAAATCAAACAGGGAAAAGAGGCTATTTAAATGCTAGCCCCATTTTATTTCAATTTTAGCCTGATTTGGCACCACAATTGAACTCAATTGAAACTATTTGAAACCCCGACCCAATTCCAATTTAACCTGACCCAAACCCATCTTCATAACCCGCCCACTCGCCCGTTTTAATCCAGGCCGTTGATCATTCAGATCAATGGCCAACAACTATCCTTTCCTTTTTTAATCTCAAACTACCCCCTAACCCTAACCATTTCACAAACCCCGCCACCTCCAAATCCCCTCCTCTCTCAAACCCTCTCCAACCCTAGCTGCCGACATCAACTGCAACCCTAAAACCTTCCAAATCCATGTCTTCCAAGGTCATCGGAGGCCTGTATCCACCTCTCATGGCTTCAACATGTTCAATTATTATTGTATCATGGATAGATCTTAAAAGAGCTTAGTCCAGACCTTGGTCGATTTCAGTTTATGGTTGTTCTCCGGTTGTCCCTAGCCTTTCTCCGGCTAGCCATGGCTATTCGAGTATGACTTTTGACTCTCCTACTCAGATCGATGATTTTCAAAGCCTTTCTCACCACTTGGGATTCTTCTGAAACCTAAGCCTCTAAGGTTCTTCCGATTTCTTCTAGATCTGTTTCAGATATGTGTTTGCTCTAAACTTCTAAACGTTTTTCTCAAAGTTCTTTTAAAACTCTACCATCAAAACCCCTTATCTTTCTGATTAAGGTTCTGCTAAGTTATTTCGAAACCTTTTGATATGTTTTGCTGTGTTTGCTCGTATTATCCTTCTGCCTGAGTTTGCATGTTAAAAACCCTAATTTCCTTCAACTATTTATTAAATGAATATTTGTTTGCCTGAGTTTTTGTCCGATCTGTCTATTTATCTTGTTTTTTTAAAAGAAACCCTTCTATTATTGAAAATCTTATGGCTTTGGGTCTGAGACTGTTCGTGTAAGTGCAGAAGTTCCTTTTTGAAATCTCTTTATGTGATTCTTCTGATTCTGGGTTTCTATCTTCTCTTTAACTCGCTGTTGATACCCAATTTTTTCCTATATATTTTCTTTTATACTCAAAATACTTTCAAAATAGCATATGTATGCATATATGAGCATCCCAAAAGATTTTGGCATTTTAAAAGGATTTTTAAACTAATTTATGGCCTATTTTTACACCATAAATCCCAATAATTATTCCCAAAACTTGCCATTTTGGAGAATAGTTTATTTTATTCTCACATCTATATCAAAACATAATTTACATGATTTTTGTATAATTTTACAAGTCCATTTGGTATTTTAAAACTAAGTTGCATGAAATTGCAATTTTTAGCCCACTTTCAAATTTAATAGAAATTTTAATTACAAAATCGATCCCAATATTTTGAATTTAATACTCACATATTATTTGCTAACTCATTGCTTTTAATTTTATTTTTAAACATCTTTTACTATTTTTATAAAATCAAAAGGAAAAAACTGGCTATTTCAATTATGGCCTCAATTACTTTCAATTATAGCCTATTTGGGCATCTCAATTTTGACCCCAAATCCAGCCCAAATCGACGACCCAATACCATTTTAACCCGGCCATTTACCCGTTTAATTAAACCCGTCCGTTTCATCTTTTAATCCTGGTCGTTGATCATTTTGATCAACGGCCCACAACCACTCTCTCCTTTTTAATTTCAAATCACCCTAACCCTATCTCTCATTTCACTTAGACCGCAAACCCTCCCCTTCTCTCAAACGCTCTCTAACACCCGAAACCCTAGCCGCCATTAACGGCTTCTCCAACCAAATTCCACCGGCGTCCATGGCTTCCCAGGCCATGGACGGCCTGTGCTCTCTTCCCTTCACCCCAAATCGTGTTTGCTCAAGGCTTTCAAGGTTCAACCTCAACGAGGCCTGTTCAGATCCTCCGCCGATTTGTGTTCCTGTGGCTTCTCCGGCTCCGTTCCGACGTGTTCGAGCCTCAAGAGCCTAGATATGGTCCAGACCTGTTCCAGGCCAGATCCTTTCCAAGCCTTCTCGTTTCTAGGGTTTCTGAGAAACCCTGAAAGCTGTTCGAGGTTCTTTCTCTCTTTATTTTCATAGATATGTGATAGATCTGTGGTGTACTCGAGGTTTCAAAGCGTTTTCCCAAATTTCTCTTTTTAAAAATTAGTCAGTTTCAATTTAGGGTTTCCAAAACTTTTGAAACGATTTCTGTTTCTTCTTCTTCTTCTTTCTTTATGTGAATCTGCCTGTATATGCTTTGTTCTTATGTGTTTTCGCTTGTGCATATTTTCTCTTATGTTCTTATGTTTTGCCGTTATTATGCATGTTCTTCTACTTGTGCTCTGTTATCTCTTCTACTGTTTCTACAGCATGCTTTCACATGTCTAGCTTATGCGTTCCTTTACCATTTTCTTACTGAGCTTTTGTCTGCCTTTACTAGACTTTTGTTTGAACTCTAAACCTGTTTCGCCTACTGTTTCTTAAGTTCTATGTCGCCTCTATTTTCTCTTGAACTTTCTTGAGTTTGGAGCTTTTCTTGAACATGCTTTGTTTTTACTCTATTGCTTCAAACTTGCCATTATATCTATGTGCTTTCTCATGAGACTCTCTGAGTCTGTTCGATGGCTTGCCCTCTCCTTTCTGTACCCTACTTGAATTTGAAACCCTAGACTAAACTGGAATCTTTCGCTTATGATTTTGAGACTGTCTATGCCAACCTTTTCTTTCTTGCTTGACGCTTGTGTGCTTATATATGAGGGTTTTTCTTTCAAAAGGGTTCTGCCAACTTGTAATCTCCTTTAATAAGGCTCGATTGATTGGTTATTGATTTTCCAATTGAACTTTCCCTCACCCTTTTTCTGACTAAGTTCATTCGAACAAAGCTTTTTACTGGCTGTTTGATTGACCTACTTGCCTTATTTCTCACAAATCATGTACCATAGGATTCTTGCTTTAAGTAATCCCTATGTACTTACCTGTGTTATGGTACTTTGGAAAGGTTTTTTAATTATTCATCTTTCCTTAATTGTCTCATGCCCGTTTGAAATCAAACCCCTTAACCTTAGGGAGACCTTCTGTGATTGATTGTAAACTATTTTCTTGCCTTTTTTGCTTACTCGTTTTCTGCACTATAAAAACAAGACACTACACACAAGACACTACACACAAAAAAATGCGGGAAAACCTCAAAAAAACAATTCAGACTTCAATTGAACACTATACAATTACAATACTTTCTCTACTACTACTTTCTCTACTTCTAATACTGAGCACTCTGCTCCTCTTCTCTTCTACTATCTGAAACATTCGCGAGTTCTCTTGAACTCTCAAGTATTTGCTAAAGAACCTGAGTTTGCTCTTGCTGATTTCTGGCTGTTACTTGCTTCTATTATCCTGCTGTTCTAAAGCTTGCAACTGGTATGCCCTTCTAATTAAATAATACCCTCCAAACTATATGTTTACTTCTACTCCTCTGTTATGCATTCTTTACTATGTGTTCATCCTAGTCTGTCATGCTCTCTTTCATCATGTTTCGGCATCTTTGGGTCTGTTTGTGCTTTCTTGCTTTCCTCATGTTTTCTGTAAATGCTTTCCTATGTGATTCCCTGTCCCTTTGACCCCCTTCTTATGTGTGAGTGCAATTCTGAGTCATGTTGGCATTCTATTATTGCCACTCATGACTTAGAATCAGGTTCTCTTGAACCTCTAATCAAATCAATTCCCATTCCCTTTACCCCTTATGTGATGAGCCTTAACTCAGGACTGGTGGTGCCCTAATCACCATCCAGACCCAGGTTTGACTTCTAAAGGTATGCTCTTTATTTGTTGGCCAAGTAGATGGTCAGGGGTGTGCCAGTCTCTGCCCATGGCTGGGTATGACCACCCTCTACTATGGCTCCCTAATCCTTCTCTCACTTTGCACTTATTCCTAGTTCTAAGTTCTGCCCCCTTTTGGTAAGACATGCTTTGGTACCCTGGAGCTCCCTCTGAACTTGGATGCCTGAGCGCTGACAATTCCATACTGTACTATTCTGTTCTAATTGTCATCCAGAGTGTAAGCACTGCCTGGAGTCCTTGAGGCTCCTTGGAACTTTGAAACACTTTGGGTGAGAGAAGGCCTTGGAAATCTGGAATCCGGATTTGGTGAAACATATGTCATTGGATATTAAGATTGAATTAGGCTGCTCGGATCTAGCTGTAGGCTGTGATGTATTTTTAATCATTTTCTTTCTTCTGGTTCTGTAATATTTTTTTGTATAAAAGAACTCGGGGGATATAGTAAAAAGGGTGTGGGAGGGGTTTACTTTTTGCATCAATAAAAGGGTAAATATCATGCCTATAGGTTTGATGTTGTAATTCTGTCACTTAGATACCATGCCTATAGGTTTGATGTTGTAATTCAGCCACTTAGATACCATGCCTATAGGTTTAATGTTTTTAATCACTTAGATACCATGCCTATAGTGTTAATGTTTTTAATCACTTAGATACCATGCCTATAGTTTAATGTTTAAATCAGTCGCTTAGATACCATGTCTATAGGACCAGCGTTTAATCATCTTGTACATCATTAGAATTCCTGCCTATAGGACTTAATATTCATTGTAAATCAGTTGCATATAGAAACTATGTCTATAGGAAGTGTATATGCGTTAGGCAAATTATAGGGTAGTTAAACAATCACTCTTTCACCAGTTAATAACAATGCTTAAAATCAGCTATAGATATCATGCCTATAGGGGTTCGTCTCAAACTCGCTTGATTCAGTTTTAAGCAACAGCAACCTGCCAATTGGCCTTTAACGTAGCGTTTTTAGTAAAACTCTTATAAACCTGTAATGCTTTTAAAATTCTATAAATCTGCAATGCTCTTAAACTTTTCAAACTTGCGTCTTTCTTCTGAAACAATTCCTTTAGATTTTCTGCCTAAATTCTAATCATCTCTTGAATCTATCTTTCAAAACAGTCTTTTAACTCACTCTTTCTTTTAAGGTATTTTCACTTTAAAAAACTCCTCTTTACAAGTCTACTATATTTTCACTCAAACAAATATGCTGATTTCAAAGTCATTTATGAACTTCTGCAACTTTCAACTTTCTGTTTTAACTCTTCTGCATTAGGCTCTTGTTTGAAATCAGTGTTTTCTGAATAACTTGTTTAAAATACTTCAATCTCTGACAATTGGATCCGAGTTGCCTAATGCAGACTTTTTATCTGATTCTATGTGTTAAACTAGTCCGTCAGCCGCTTAAGTTTTAATTTAAAGACCAAACCAGTATGTGAAAGGCATGCTAAACTATATGCTATATGACTTACGGGGTTTTATGTGAGCCTTGCATGTTTGTTTGTCTATCCCCTTACTTGCTATTTGTTTTGGTTGTCGAAATTAGTATTTTGTCCTTTAAACCCCATATATGCCTTACCCCTTTTCTTCCCTTTTAGGATTAGAAGTCCTAATACCCCGGGACTGATAGGTTAGAACGGGTACTAGCATGCAATAAGTAAACGAGACTAATCACGTTTGATACCTTAACGGGGTGGGAAGGGTAGAATATGAATATGATGACTGGTGCGCTAATATCTCGTGTGAGAATGATTGCTGGGTATTGCACCGATGTGATCCATATCATATTTAAACCTAGGACCCCTTTTCTTTATTTATATGATGTGATGTTTTCTTAAAAATTAATGTTTTCTTCAATTAATCTTTTTCTTTCCAAAACCACTTATGTCTTTTTTTCTCTCTTTTCTTTCAAAACTTTCAACTTATTTGTATTCCCTATGTGCAACATTGTTTGTTTACTTCTACTCTTCTTAAAGTCACAATTAAGCATGGCTGGGAACCACACTAGTGGATCTTGAGGGGTGCCTAACACCTTCCCCTCGAGATAATCTCAAGCCCTTACCCGAACTCTGGTTTTTCTTTCAAAAAATCTTTTCTTTTTCTTTAAAGTGTCCTAATGCACTATAATCATTAGGTGGCGACTCTTCAAATTCCATAACCCGATTCCTCAAAAGGGAATGAGAGTTGTTTTGTCCATAATGTCGTAAACCCGATTTCGCCTTAGAAAAAGGGGGCGTCGACACTCGCCTATGTTGAAAGCCCTAATTTTTTCTAGGTTTCTTCGTTTGATTTTGTTCTTGTTTGAGTTTATGTGACTATCTCGTTTTGAATGTGTTTCTACTGAGTTTCTTATGTCTAACTTGCATCAGCTCTATGTGCTTGTGTTCATCTTGACTAGTAAAGACTTGCCTCTTTGCTTGCTATGTTTGGTTGCTCATATCTCACTCTATTTATATGCTAAAACATGACTCATGACTCTCTCTTTGATTGACACTGAGCTCGCTGTTTCTTGGCTTGGTTTGAAAACTTCCCTTTAGACTTTCGATTCTCCTATTTTAACTTGGTTTATTTGCTTATTCTTGGGAACCATGTTACTCTCCTTAAATCAGTAATTTCGAATCATTGATTCCCTGATTTTTCTATGTGCTAATTTTCAATTATCTCCATATTTTGCAACTTTATTCTATTTTCTTATCTTATTTGGGTTAACCAAGTATTTTACTGATTCTTCATTAGTTGTTCCCTTAATTGAACCCCTATGTACTTACCCCTAATTGTCTATTCTACACATGATGCTCTACTTGATTTCTTTGCTTAAATATTTTCTGCCCATTACCGTTGGTTAATTGCCCCTTAATTAAATGAGTACTTGCATTAATTTGATTCTGATTAGTACTTCGTTCAGTAATTACTAGACAATTGTAATTCTTGCCTTATTTTTAAATGGTTTCGAACTGCTATATATACATACTCTCTCATTAACACAAACACAAACACTTTTAGTTCTGAACTAACACTTATACTCAAAACACTCTCTCTTGTTTTACTACATTATACTGTGGCCTGTATAGCTGGATGAAAGCCAAAGCTATATTTCGATGTCCTGCTACCTTTGTTTACTGCATTTTTCTTCTT
The DNA here is from genome assembly GCF_001879085.1 of Nicotiana attenuata. Taxonomy (NCBI): domain Eukaryota; kingdom Viridiplantae; phylum Streptophyta; class Magnoliopsida; order Solanales; family Solanaceae; genus Nicotiana; species Nicotiana attenuata. The sequence continues at coordinate 117,960 of NW_017670785.1, forward strand.
TGATTGGTATGTTCTAATTAAGTTATCAGCATCAACAACAACATGGTTACTTACGTTCTTGCATTCTTGTCTGCCTACTGCTTGTATCTAATTCGGTACTTTCATTTAGCATTTTGTAATTTCTATTCTCCTGTTTTGAATCAATGTATTATGAATCCTAAATCCCTACCCCAATGTGTTTGATACTTATGGTTTGTTTGGGGCATGACAACATCGAATATTGATGAACATGACTCAAACTTGGACCTCCTAGGATCATAACCTCCATGTTACCCTTATTTGTTGTGTGTTCTGGTTAATTTACAAGCATGACAGCACCCCTATGTTGTGCATGCCCAGAATTGACTCATGCCTATGTATATAGGCCCTTGGAATGGATTCCCAATCCCCTGCCCCCGTTTGGTGTGAAATTATCAACTCTTTAAAGTATTAGTGGTTGTCTCCCATCACCCTTTCCTTTCCTTTGTTCCATCGGCTTTTAAAACTCAATTTCTGCACTTGCACTCTCTCTTAGACTTAAGTTATGCCCCCCTCATGTGAGCTTTGCCTTGGGGCCCATGAGCTCCCTCTGAACTTGGACACATGAGGGATGGCATTTCCACACTGCATTTGTCCCTATTCTGGTGATGTAATTTGGGTGTGAGCACTGCCCGGGGTTCTATTGAGACCCTTAGGGAACTCTGACACACTCAAGTTTGAGAAAGGCTTTGAAGCAATGGTATCTTAAGGCAGTTTATTCCATAGCTCAGGGAGGAACCAAGAATCGGGCTTCCTCTAGTTGTATTTGTATTTTGATGTAATTTGTTATTCCTGGTTTGTAATAATTTGTAATGAACATTTGGGGTTGGTTAGTGAAAAAGGTTGGGTATTTATGCATGTCAAGGGTAGAAACCATGCCTATAGGACTATTTTAATTCTGCATAATTTAAACTGCATCTAGAAATCATGCTTATAGAGATTTATTTACTCTGCATGTTTAATATCACGCCTAGATAACCTGCCTATAGGACTTCATTCTAAAATGCTGCACGTTTAGATATCATGTTTTAGCGCCCAAGTGGTTATAATCCAGTAACGCGTTAAAATCAGTAACATCTAGAATTCATGCCTATAGGGGTTCATAAGTGAAATCCTATCTGTTTCTACTCACATGCAATGTTAGGTAATATGTCTATAAGGATCTAAAATCAGTATCGCACAGAAATCGTGCCTATAGGGATTCTTAAATAAATCTGATTCACTTCATTCACAGTCAATATTAGATATCATACTCCTAGGGATTAAAATCAGTAGTAGTAGATACTATCACCTCCAGAACCTGTAACCAATACAATTTAATTTGTCCATTCTGAATCTCTTGTTAACAATCTAATTCCCTTTCTTAACAAGGTTCAGCAAGCATGCCTATAGGATTTCAAACAATTCGTTTTGAGTTCTAGTGTCTCATCACCTTCTGAACTAAGTATATATCGTGCATATAGGACCCCGTCTAAACATTTTGGCAAGCCATAGGCAATATAAGTAAAGGGAACTCGCCTCTGTTATTTGTTTAAGTGTTACAAAAAGTAGGTAGGCTCGATTCTATTTCCTAACTGAGTCATGTAATAAGCCAGGCCTGCTGCAATACAACAATCTCCTTTTCCCTCAAGTATATATTTTAGAATCAGACCTTACTAATTTATTTAAGTCATGCTATAGGATTGTTTTGTTTGAAGGAGGTATACTTGAGCCTTGTGTGTTTCACCTTTAATGCGCAGTCTTTATATGTTTTGTCTGTTGCCTTAGAATTTTTGCCTTTGAAACTTCAAATAAGCCTAATATCCCTCCCTTTTAGGATTAGTAGCCCTAAGTGCCTCCGGGACTGATAGGAATGGGATGGGTAATAGCATGCAATAAGTAATTGAGACCAATTCGTGCTTTAATACCTTAACGGGGTGGGAAGGGTAGATATGGATATAATAACTGGAGCGCTAATGCCACATGTAACCCCTCTTTTGAGGAGTGATTATAGGGTATTGCATTGATGTGATCCATATTTTTATTAAACCAAGGACCCCCCTTTCTTTATTTCCCCCTTCTCTTTTTCTGCATTGTAACTCCTTACTTAAAATCAGCTCTTTTAATTTCTCTTTCAAACCTTGTTTATTTTCAGACCATTGTGTATTGAAATCCCCTCTTATTTGAGCCTTATCTGCTTATATGTTAATTGCACCCCAAATTCACAATAACTGTCTGGCCGGGAACTACACTAGTGGATCCTCAGCGGTCTCTAACACCTTCCCCTTGGGATAATTTCAAGCCCTTACCCAATCTCTGGTTACCCAAACAAACTTAGAATTGAATCTCTATTGGTGTTCTAATGCACTTTAATCATTAGGTGGCGACTCTTCAAATGCAAAACCCAGTTCCCAAAAGGAACGAGTTGTCCTTCCAAATGTCATAAACCCGATTTTGCGAGAAAAAGGGGTTGCGACAGCATAGCGATTCTGCTGTGGATTTTAGGCTTTTACCATTTCAGATTGTTCTTGTGAATTTGTACCTTCCCTTTATATGTAATTACTTGTTTAAATTCCTTTAAGCGTTTAATTTCTTTTACAAGGCAAAACTGACTTATCTTCTTGGTTTCTTTTCTTTATTGCTATTTTAAGTTATAAACTGTCGTATTTACTGCTTTCTTTACATGCAAATACGTGACAACATGCTTTTAATTATTGCATGATCATGCTCGACATCATATTCCACTCGTGCCAAACAAATACCATAGCAACACTTATAATGAGTGTTTGCGCTCTTCCTATATTATTACCCCCTAAATTTGGAAAGGCATATTTGCGGTAAAACTAGTCGATCAACGGTGTAGTCGATGGTTCTATGCCTTCCCCCTTGAGTTGTCCGCTCAAGGGTACCAGTCTAAAATCCCATACAAACTTTACTCTGTTTAAACTATGCATGCATCATGGTCAAACCTAGCCGAGTCAGTTATGTTGTTCGCATAATGACTCTTTAAGATAGCCTTGTCCAAAGTCCATTGGGTTTCTCTAAATCCAAACGGACACTACTACGTTTTGTGTATTTATTTGGAGAACTAAATGTTTCATGCTAATTGTTGGTATTAAATTGTCGAGTCTGGTTGGGGTAGGGTCTAACCCTTTTGTTTTGCAAAAAATGAGGCACGAGGTCCCTAGTTTTGGTATGATTAGCATGCCCCCACTCTTGCTAGACTGGTGGAGGAGTCTTCCATCAAATGATCAAATCAATGAGTAGAAAGAGAGAGCCGCTAAAGCTAGCAAAAAGTTGGAATATCTGGAATACAGTCTGCTGGAATTGGAAGGAAAAGTGAGGAAGAGAGTCACCGACTGCCAAAACGCCGAGGGAAATGAAGGAGAACACCTAGCAAAGGCATTTTTACTGGTGAACCTACGTGAACTGGAGGATCTGATCAACGAGAGAATTCAACCTGAGGAAGGTCCATCTAGGACCAAATAGATAGGAGTTTATCTTTTCGCTTTATAAAATGTAATAAGGTCAAGGGCCATTAGTGACTTTTTATTTCTTATTTATTTAGTGTCAATTTGGGATTGGTCTACTTTTATCAATAAAATGAGGCATTTACTATTCTAAGTTCTCCAAGTTAATTTATCGCTAGGCCTACCTCAGGCACAAACAGGTTCCCAAGTTAGGACACGTTTTACATTCTGCACTATGTGTTTAAATATCGCAACGCTTTTTGTAAACCTCACTAACTTGGTTACCTTTTGTTTTACTTTTTGTTTATCATTCCCCCTCCCCAAAGGTTAGTTCGTTCACTCTGGAAACATCATCTTATTCCACGAGATCCAGGGGTTCTCCACCCACTCCTCCTCTTAGTCTTGCTGTAAGCACGTGATTTTTGCCCTATATGAAATACTCCTACAAAATCCAAGAAAATAGATATTTCTTAATTATTTACCATTTTTAGGAATTTTTATAGATTATTATTAATTATTTGTATTTTTTTCTTGCATGTTTAAGTTTTATTTAAATCATGAAAAATACCAAAAATATGACGCATGGTATTTAGGCTTTATTTTTACATTTTTAGAATTAACCAATAGTTACTTGTTTTATAAAAATTGAAAATCACAAAAATGCTTCATTTTTACACTCTTTCCTTTATTTGATTTTTTTTCTTTTTTAATTTAGGACTAAGTAGCTTTTATAATTTTTATAATTAGTTAATTAGTGTAATTTCACACTTTTGGATAATTTAGGATTTTTAATTTGTAGGATTTTAATTAAAAGAAAAGGGAAAAATTGAAAAATAAAAGAAAGGAAATTAGAAAAAGAGTTTAATTTAAATTTGGGCCAAACGCTATACCCGAATCTACCCAAGCCCAAACACAATACCCAATCTCCTTACCCAAACCCGCCTGACCCGACCCGCCTGACCCCACTTCCCCCTTCTTTAATTAAACCTAGCTAGACCTAACAATATGGAGGAGACCTAAGAGATCAGACCCTCTAGCGCAGCTTTTCCCCTTCTTCTACATTCCCTCATCATCTTCAGAAAAAGCTCACTCCTCTCATCTTTAGAAAAGAATCAGATTCCCCCTCTTAGCAAGAAAAATCGGGTCCCCTCACCTTCAAACACATAAACGGTTCTTTCTTCTTAAAAACAAAAATAATCTCATATTCGAGAATGGCTTCACAGATTGGAAAACCAGAAGTTAAAAATGGAAAGAAACTTGGATTTTCGATGGATATTTGAAGAAGAATTGATTTCGAATCTCGATTTCTTTTCGTTCCGGGTATCTAACAGCCTTTTGGGAGCTGTGGATTTGCTGTTTCGTTGCTGATTTTTGCTGAGATCCGTTAGCTAAAGCTCCGTAGCAGTTCTTCTTCACTTTTAGTTGGTTCAATTTTTGCTTGTTTCGCTGCTGTCCAGGTACGGCTCTTTGACTAAATGACATAAACCTGCAGATTTGTTTGGGGAATAAGAACTGGTGGAAATTGTTCATGTGTCATCTGTTCTGTTACCTTTGTTTGATGGCTATTGTTGGTTTGTTTAATTGCTGAAGTTTATGCTTGAATTGTTAGTTTTTGGAGCACTGATTTTGAGGTTGAGAACATGACTATGATGTTTGAATTGGGTCAAAACTCAAGACACCCACACTAATCATCTTCAGTAATAACAATTTTGTTTATGTTAGAAGTTGCCCGAGTAATCTGAATCTAATAGTGGCAACTTTAATTCAACATCATGTTCAATTGTAATCAAAGTTCGGAGTGTAATTTGTAAAGTTTTTTTTTTTGGTTTTAAATTTGTTTTGAATGTACTACATCTGAAATCAAGGAATACAAATCAGTATAGTATTTTAGTTGCAGAATTACACAGTTTATTGGTGTCGTAGCTTCTCATGTAATAAACAGATTGATATTTCAATGACTAATTCATCTATGTACTCAAGTTGTTAAGTATTTCCAGTATGATTTAGTTAAGTTGGTCTTTCCCCTTTTTCTTGGTAACTGGCGTTTCAATAAGAATATGATCAACTGAAAGTTGCCGTTTGTGATTTTGTTCAAATGCCATTGAATGGGAAGTGGATTATAGCACTCTACTGATATAGCCTATGAGTTGTTAATTTCATAATGTGATATCTGATGCGTGTAAATGCATGTGGGATTGTATGTTCCAAGTATTTTAATTGCAATTATTATGTGGCATACAATTCCTATATAATGTGACAAAGCATGAATTATGTGGCATGGTGAAAGCAACTTTTATCACTACTACAGAATGTCAACTCACAACAACTCCAAATTAAAGGTGTTATTGTTATGCACGTCTACTGTACTAGAAATGCGCATCAAAACTCTTTCAGTGACATATCTCTAATTAGTTCAATAATAATCGTGAATATCGTAGTCTGCTTTAGTTAAGTAAATGCTTGTAAAATAATTTGAGGTGTGCCATGCCAATTAAAATCCTTAAGTCCATGGCCCTCATAAAACTAGCTAGCTTTTATAGAAAATTGAGGCGTGCCGTGCCAAATAAAATCTCAAAATTCATGACCCTCATTTAATTAATGTGTTTGCTCTTTAGAAATCGAGGCACGCCATTTAACGAATTTTCCATGGCCCTCGCAAAGTTAGAAACGCGTAGTTGCTTTAGGCGCGTTATTTAATAATTTTACCTTCTTAAACTCGGGTGTGCATTTCATGTGACCCAAATCCAAATCCTAAAACGTTGAATAAAATGTGTTTTAGATTTCGGGTGCATTTCATGTGACGCGATCCAAAGACATATTTTAGACGACGTTCAATCTTCTTTAAAATTAATCAAAAACGGTAAATAATTTTAAAATTGCACTATAGGTTGAAACATGTATAAAAATCAGATTTTAGCCAATTATAATAGTTTAAGCGACCGTGCTAGAACCACGGGATTCGGGGGTGCCTAACACCTTCCTTCGGATCAACAGAATTCCTTATTCAGAATTTCTGGTTCGCAGACTCCACTCGGGAAGTCGAAATTTCCTCGATTTGGGATTCAAGATAAACCGGTGACTTGGGACACCAAAATCCAAACTTATCCCAAGTGGCGACTCTGAATTGAATAAATAATGCCATTTCGAATAATGTCACTTTAAATGGAAAAACTCCCTTATACATTATCCTTCGGGGTATGTGTGTAAAAAAAGGAGGTGTGACAGCTCTGGCGACTCTGCTGGGGATACGAACCTAGAATTTCGATTCAGGGTTCAAGAATTCGAGCTTAGTATAATTGTTATATTTGTCTTTATCTGATTTTTCTACATGTTCCATGCTATACGTGCTAAATGTTTTACAGCTTTATTATTTGTTGAATTGTATATATAAACTGTTACGAATCCCTTCCTCTTTCTGTGTCTTCTACATCATGGAGAAGGGTGCACTTCGTGTAGCTTCTCTTCTGTTTAGAGTCTTTCCCTATTTAGAACGAGGTTTGGATAAGTTGCTAAGCCGGCGGAGCTTCTGTATCCCCGGTACGCTGCCTCCCTCTCGGCTCGAGTTGTCCGCTCGGGTAAACCAGGTCTAGACCAATAAACCTAGGGTTGAACCTAGAAGAACAAAACCTCATGCCAGATCCCTAGTAGGACGTTTGTTTGCATCATGTGCATTTGACTTACGGGACTCAACACAGGGGTTGGGTCCGTCTAGGACAGGTGACCTGAAATGAAAAAGACCATCCCGATGCATCTTACGTGCTACTTGTGCATTTATTTGCTCGGCTTTTGCATGTTAACCGGCCTGTATATAATGAGAAAATTGAGAAAATAAGCAGTGTTAGGACTAAGTAAGGGTGACCGTTTGTTTTGAAAAAACCCCAATGCCCAAATAGTACCGAAATGCTGCCGGATTTGTGAAAAATGAAAAAAAGAGAAAAAGAGAAAAATATTTGAAAAAAAGGAAAAAAGTTGTTGTTCAAAAGTACATTTTTGATTTTGGCAAATCTGACCGAACTACGCGGGTCTGATTCTCACCGGATGTGAGATACGTAGGCAAACCTCATCGGTTCCGACCCCAATTTTCAAAAAATCCAAAAATATTTTCTTTCAGTTCTTTCTTTAGAAATCTTTCAAAATACAGGTTTCCTTCATTTTGAAGTATTTTTCCAAAAATCCAAAAGAAATCAGAAACAAAAATCTAAAAATATTCTTTTCTTCTTTAGAAGTCTTTTTTTTGCAAATGTCAATAAAAATTTTGAAAAAATTAAAGTCCAAAAATATTTTTGCTTTTCCTTAGAAGTACTTTTGTAAATAAATAAAAGCTCAGAAATTCAAAACATTTTTCTTAAAGAAGTCCCCCTTTTAAAAATTAAGAGGTTACATCCAAAATCCAAAAATATTATCTTTTTTTCCTTAGAAAAAGAGAAAACAAATGAAAAACTCAAACAAAAAGTATTTTCTTTCTACTTTTAAAATTTCCAAAGTTCAAATAAAAAAAAAAAATTTTCAGAAGTCTTTCTTTTAAAAATAAAGTCAAAATCAAAATCCAAAAAACATTCCCTTTCTTCTTTTAAAGCATTTTTAGAAAATTCAAAAAAAAAAAAAACAAAATTTTTTCAAAAAATTCAAAAAAAAAACTATTTTTTGCCTTAAAGCTTTCATTATCTGAGTTTTATAAAGAGAAAAAAAAAGTTTGTTTACTCAATTCCCAATTTTGCCCGAACTACGCTGGTTTGATTCTCACCGGATGTGAGATACGTAGGCAACCCACATCGGGTCCAACCACCCTTTTGCAAAAATAGCCAAAAAATACCAAAATTTTAATACAAAATAAGTCGGGTGATGCCATTCTTGTTTTAAAACAAGCCGAATGTCCAGAAAAGGGCGCCGGAAAGCCGTTTTTGCAAGAACAACCACCTTGGGTCATTTTCAATGGTTAGCCGGCACAACCTTAAAATCCTACTCCCAGAAGTGCTGAAAGGCAGTATCTGCAAAACCAAGTCCTTGTTTTTCTAGATAAAGAAAAGTTTGCAAAAGTAGCCACTTTTTCCTTTTAGGTCAGAATAAGTCATTAAAATACTCCTTAGATGTCTTTTTTTCATATAAAAAAAAGTAAATACATATTTTTGCTCAAAAATCCAAAACATTTTCGTAAAAGTCCCTCTTCCGAAAATTAAGAGGCAACTTTCAAAATCCAAAAAAAAAAATATTTTTCTTTCGTGTTAGAAAATAAATGAAAATTCAAACAAAAATATTTCTTTCTACTTCTAAAATTCCCAAAGTTCCAATAAAAAGAAAAGGAATTTTTTTTGTTTAGAAGTCTTTCTTTCAAAAATTCAAAAGAAAAATCAAAAATCAAAAGTACATATTTCCCTTTTTCTTTGAAAGCATTTCTTTCAAAATTCCGAAAAAAAAGAGTTAGCTTATTTGCAAGAACTACGCTTGGTCTGATTCATGCGGGGTCATGATAAGTAGGCAATCTCAATAGGATTCGACCGTAACCCTAAAAAAAATACGAAGGAAGGAAATAAAAGAAAAACAAGAGAGGAAAAGAAACGCAAAAAGAGAAAATAAGGAATCGAGAGAAAAACCATGGCAAAAGAAAAGGGAAAAGCAGAAAATGAAAAACAGAGGGAAAAGAAAAATGAGAGAAAAATAGAAAGAGAAAGAAAAGCAAGAAAAACAGATAGTAGAAATCAAAAGAAGAAAAAAATAGAAAGAAAAGTCGGGATGACGCATGCAACCAGTGCAAACATGTAAACATCCGTTTAACTGTATAGGTGCATCATACCCCAATGTGCGATTACCTGTCTGTTACTTGTCTCAAACTAACCGTGTGTTGTTGCCAATTCCAGCCTAGCTTTTAGAAACGGTGGTTGGTTGTGGTAAGCTGGCATCGCATCAATACTTTACCAGATCAAAAGGACGTGTGAAAATGTCTACAGAAATGACTTTTCCCGCAATTCCCATCTCTAAGGACAGCCCCATCTCGGGGATCCCGGCATCTGAGTCTGTCACAGCGGAAGAGAACCGGGTACTACGTCTCCGACTCATGGAGATGTGGGACGCCTGGACCAATGGAAGGGAGCCTCCAAGCGCCATCCCTGGATTTCTTGAACTATTCCCTAGATCCGGGGACACCTGCAATATCCCCATCAGTCACCCTCATACTCCGTCGGGACAACCTACCATGACCGCTCACTTCGTCGGAACACCTTCTGAGGTCCGCCCCCAGGTGTTCCCAGCAGGAGCAGCTCCTAACATCTTCACTGCTCCACCATGCTCTGCTACAACACAACCTTCACTATCAAGGCCCGCCTTTGATCCCTCAGCTTTCACCTTCCAAAACCCTATCTTTCTAGTGGATCCTCCTCAATATCCCACATATAATTACTCTCAGCCACCGCCATTTGAGCTTACACCGGGGCAAGACAAAACCCCCAAAGCCCCAGAGCAGGATGAGATGGCGAAGAGAATGAGAAGCCTCGAACAGAGTTTAAAGAATATGAAAAGCTTGAGTGGGCAAAAGAGTGTCTCTTATACAGATTTGTGCATGTTCCCTCATGTACACTTGCCCTCGGGGGTTAAAACACCAAAGTTTGAAAAGTATGACGGGCACGGCGACCCCGTCGCTCATTTGAAAAAGTATTGTAATCAGCTGCGTGGGGCCGGCGGAAAAGAAGAGTTGTTGATGGCTTACTTCGGAGAGAGCTTAGTATGCATTGCCTCAGAATAGTACATGGATCAAGACGTCTCCCGATGGCACATTTGGGACGATCTTGCCAGAGATTTTGTTCGACAATTTCAGTATAACATAGACATTGCGCCAGACAGGAACTCTTTGGCAAATTTGAAGAAGAAACCTTCGGAAAGTTTAAGAGAATATGCTATTAAGTGGCGCGGACAGGCATCGAGGGTGAAACCCCCCATGGATGAAGTAGAAATGGTCACTGTCTTCCTTCAGGCCCAGGAAGCAGATTACTTCCAGAACATGATGTCGGCCATGGGCAAACCTTTTGCAGAGGCGATTAAGATCGGGGAAATGGTAGAAAATGGTTTAAAAACGGGTAGGATTTTGAGTCAGTCGGCCATCAGAGCAACCTCCCAAGCCATCCAAGGCGGGTCTGGAGGAATGGCCAAAGGTAATAAGAAAAAGACACGGTTATGGCAGCCTCAGGGGCAAGGAGACATCGCGCTCCCAGACCCATTTTTTCGGACAGAACCCCTCAACATTACTACCCTCATCACGATATGGCTTATGCTCCTCCACCTTATGCAGTCATGAACGCTCAACCCTTTGGCCGGCCGCAGCCACATGCCAACAGAAATCAACCTCCATTCCCAAGAAATCAGCCTCCCTACCAGAACCACTATAATCCTCGACCTCCGCAGAATAACTTTCGTCCTCGGGAACCACCCAGGAGACCAAACTTTACCCCAATTGGTGAACCATACTCCAATTTGTTCCCGAAGCTTGTTCAAATGAATTTACTGCAGCCGGTCCCTCAGAACAGACAAAACCCGACATCGCCTGCCTACAGAGTTGGTGTCAGGTGTGCATACCATTCAGGGGTGGAAGGCCATCATACAAATGACTGTTGGACCCTGAAACAAGTGGTAGAAAACTTAATAGAGCAAAGGAAAAATAATACTGAGGGATGAGGATATCCCAAATGTGAACAATAATCCACTGCCAACCCACAACAACGGGCCGTTGATCGGGATGATCTATGAAGACAGAGAGTTTGATCCAGCATTAAAAGCTATAATTGCTATCGCTGATGCGGAAAGAAAGCCAAAGGTGACCCCGAAGCAAGAGAAAGGGGAAAAGAAGAGCAAAATCACCAAGACAGAACCAGAAAAGAAATCTGATTTGAAAAAAGGAACACAAATGTACGTACCCAAGCAAGCCTATGTGGTACGGGGGACAATCAAACCACCTCGACTGAGTGAGCCAGTGGTTATTGGACGCGTACCACAGAAGCCTATGACCAACCCTGCTGCGGTACCATGGAATCGTCATCCGACGATGGTTACGTACAAGGGTAAAGAGATCTTGGGTGAGCTGCTGAAAAAACCCCTTGTTGAGAAATATTCAAATGTAGAGGAGATAAACAATGCCACCAGAAGGCGTTTCCCGCCTAAGAAGCCTGTGAGTGCTGAGGAAGCAGAAATGTTCTTTCAAAAAATGAAAATGGCCGATTATGAGGTGGTACATTTGTATGAAACTTTTGTCAAGCCTAAGTACAGTAGAGGGGGAGATGATGAGGTTTTCACGGCTGAAGAAAGTGAGGAAATACGTGGGGCAATGAGTAAAATGCTCTACGAAACCCACATGGTCCAGCCGGGAGAGGGCACTAGCACTGCTGAGGTGCTATACATGGGACTAGACGCCAAACTTCAAAACTGGAAGGCTATGCCATTCCCGATTAGGCAGGAGTCCCGGTAGACCTGTCCTGCTACTTTTTCTGCATCCCGGTTATTCCAGGGTGTAACTCGGATGTTTCCTGTAGTTTTCTTGTCTTTAAATTCCCGAATGTGAACCCTGTTATCTTCAAAATTCCAAAAAAATGAAATCAAAACTTCTTTGTTCATTTTTCTTTCTGATTTTGCTATTTTTCTCCTTCATTTTCTTCTCTTTAGTTCTAATAATGCAGCTTTAAATAACATGACATGCTTGCGGACTTCATGCCTAGACCCCAAAACGCTGTCAGATTTCGAAATCATGAATCAAGAGTCGAAATGCAAAGAAGGTGACCTTGAGGAAATAAAACAAAGAATTGGAACAATTGAAGGAAAATTGGTTCGCGGTTTGGAAAGGTCCATACATTACAACAAAAGAGTGTGCTGTACTCAGGGCACATCCGGGCAGTTGTACCAACAAAGAATGGCCCGCGCTTACAACAAGAAGGTGCCTTCCAGGAATTTTGAAGTGGGACAACTCGTGTTAAGACGCATTCTCCCTCATCACCAGGAAGCAAAAGGAAAATTTGTTCCTAATTGGAAGGGTCCATACATCATCCGGAAAATATTGCCGAAAGGAGCATTGTATTTGGAAGATATCAAAGGAAATGATCCCGAAACAGCTGTGAATCCAGATGCAGTAAAAGATACTATGTCTAAGCTCTCTGCGGTGTTGGTTTTTGTGCAATTGAGATGACGAAGGCTTTCCTTCTCGCTATCCAAACACTATCAACCCTTCGTAAACCCATTTGAGCCGGTTACCCTTCTTTGGCTACCCTCTTTGGAACCCGGAAGTATTATCAAAAAAAAAGAAAAAAAAAGAAAAGGAAAAGAAAAGGAAAAGAAAATATGATGAAGAAAAAAGAAAAAAAAAAGAAAGAAAAGAAAAAGAAAATATGATGAAAGGAAAAAAAAAAGAAAAGAAAAAAACAAAAACAAACAAAACAAAAACAACAAAAAACAAATGTTTCCCTGAACTATGTTTGACTTGATCCCGAAAGGGTACGTAGGCAGCCTCTTTCTGGGGTTCAGCACATCAAAGCAAAAATCTCACTTTCCCCAAAAAATGAAACTGGGGCAGATGATATAATGGTTCAGCCATGAATCCGCCGAAATGGTTCCAAAGTTGTAGTTCCGCCCAAAATCCTTTTTACCCCAAAACCTTGTCCAAGTCCTTCCGATCATTTGGCAAAGGCAGGGAAGTGGAAAATGTTATTATTGGAATCTGACACAATGCAAATTGAGAAAAATAAAATGAGAGAGTCTTATCGGTGAAAACCTTCGGGCACCATAAGGCGATGGTGAGTAGAGAAACTAAAAATGAGAGAGTCCGTTTAATGAAAACTCGCAAAGAGCATTATCGGGCGACGATGAGAAGAGAAATGAGAGAGGTCGATTGGCGAAAACCCGCAAAGGGCATTGTCGGCCGAAAAGAAGACATCTCACCACTAAAAGAGTCCTGGCAAAGTTTCCTGGTTTTTGAAATATCGATTAATGGGTTCACGAGAAGCCGGAAAGTTTGTGTGGGTCGGGCGTCCAGTCCAAGAAGCATGTCATGATCATTTGAAGCCAGCATGCACACCCCAGATAGGTCCTCCTTTTCCCCGAAAGGGACGCTTCTCCTTAAAATCATATGCTTGCCTTTTGCATACTTTCCTTTGAATCCCTTTTGGTTTAACTCTGATTCCGTAACTAGAACAAAGAAAAGGTGGCAGGACCGGTTTCACAGGGCTCCGCCTGGTCAGAGTCGAAGAAATACCCAGCCTCAGCGAGTGCGTCAGGCCAATCTCGACTGACCATAGTGGTTGATGCTTTCGAAGCAAGAACATTGGAAAGAAAGGAAGTCAAAGGCAAAGGTCCCAAGGGCAGAATAAAGTGAAAAGGCTAGAGCCCACACGGGCGAGTCATCATGAAGTCCTAAGGCTGAACCCGGTCAGTTTGAAAAGAGATTCACCCTCAAGGCAAACAAGCAGCAAAGTTCTCAACGGAAATGGGGCCGGGATCAAGCAATTGAGATGATCAAGGCCACAAAACCAACCACCGTTTCAAACTAACAAATTGTTCTTTGTTGAAAACAGGTCTAATTCAAAGCAACCGGGCAAGAAGCAGGTGCAGTCCAAAAAGTAATGAAATGCGCAAGCGCTGAAACAACTTCGCAGCAGGAAAACGACCAAAAAGGAAGTTTCCCCTCCCCAAGTTCTTTCATGTGTTTTGCTAAATAAAAGGAAAACATAAAAAGAGGAAAACAAAAGAAGAAGAAAGAAGAAAAGAAATAAAAATGAAAATTCCAAAAAGAAAAACAAATCGTGGTAGCATAGGATCCCATTCCTTAAATATCCCGGCCAAAAAACCGAGGATCTCCCGGCCAAAAACCGTGGAGCTTTTCTTTCCAAATCCCGGCCAAAAAAATCGAGGATCTCCCGGCCAAAAAACCGTGGAGCTTTTCCTTTCCAAATCCCGGCCAAAAAACCGAGGATCTCCCGGCCAAAAAACCGTGGAGCTTTTTTCTTTCCAAATCTCGGCCAAAAAACAGAGGATCTCCCGGCCAAAAAATCGAGGATCTCCCGGCCAAAAAACCGTGGAGCTTTTCCTTTCCAAATCCCGGCCAAAAAACCGAGGATCTCCCGGCCAAAAAACCGAGGAGCTTTTTCTTTCCAAATCCCGGCCAAAAAACCGAGGATCTCCCGGCCAAAAAATCGAGGATCTCCCGGCCAAAAAACCGAGGATCTCCCGGCCAAAAACCGTGGAGCTTTTTCTTTCCAAATCCCGGCTAAAAACCGAGGATCTCCTGGCCAAAAAACTGTGGAGCTTTTTCTTTCCAAATCCCGGCCAAAAACCGAGGATCTCTCTACACATTCCTGATTTGATTGCTTAGATATGTGTCACAACTAACTCGCAAAATTTTCCTAGTGAAAACTGGGGCAGAAAATTTCATTCGTTTGTTTGTTTTGGTATCCTAAGCAGGTCAACCTCAAGACACAAGGTGTGAGACGACCGATGGAATGAGTCTCAATCCAGAATAAAGAAAAGAACAAAAGAACAAAAAGAAATGAATTCAAAATGTTGAAGCAAACAAGGGTGCGGATTGCTCAAAATCTGATTGTAGTCACAAGCTCCGCCGACCCCGTTTTGACCCAATGTTGCAGAAGGAAACAACACCTACAACTTGTGAGCATCAAGATTCAGATCGGAGTCCACAGCAAAATCAGCTAAGACTCAAGATCAAGTTTCAAGAGAATTATACATAGGAATATCTTGTAACTCATAGTTGATAGGCCTAGCTAGCTTAGCTTTTGATTTTCCTTTTGGTGTAATAAGGGGCCAGCAAGCAGTAGCAGCAACAGCAACAGTGAAATCACAGCTTCCCGGTAGTCCTAGCTACCAAAACTTCTAGAATTAAACTGACCTGATTCCTTTATAGCCAAGGATATGTAGGCAACCTCTGAAGCAAGGTTCGGTCAGATTCTTTCAAAAAATGCTTCTCACAGAGTTTCAAACGGGCAAAAATCCCTCATATTGCTCACTTTATCTTTGCCCGAAAACTCTTCATGTTTCCGAGCAAAGGAGGGCAGCTGTAAGCCACGTGATTTTTGCCCTATATGAAATACTCCTACAAAATCCAAGAAAAATAGATATTTCTTAATTATTACCATTTTTAGGAATTTTTATAGATTATTATTAATTATTGCATTTTTTCTGCATGTTTAAGTTTTATTTAAATCATGAAAAAATACCAAAAATATTACGCATGCATTTAGGCTTTATTTTTATATTTTTAGAATTAACCAATAGTTACTTGTTTATAAAAAAATTGAAAATCACAAAAATGCTTCATTTTACACTCTTCCTTATTTGATTTTTTCTTTTTTAATTTAGGACTAAGTAGCTTTTATAATTTTTATAATTAGTTAATTAGTGTAATTTCACACTTTTGGATAATTTAGGATTTTAATTTCTAGGATTTTAATTAAAAGAAAGGGAAAAATTGGAAAATAAAAGAAAGGAAATTAGAAAAAGAGTTTAATTTGAATTTGGGCCAAACCCTATACCCGAATCTACCAAAGCCCAAACACAATACCCAATCTCCCACCCAAACCCGCCTGACCCGACCCGCTCACCCCCTTCCCCCTTCTTTAATAACCTAGCTAGACCTAACAATATGGAGGGACCTAAGAGATCAGACCCTCTAGCGCAGCTTTTCCCCTTCTTCTGCATTCCTCATCATCTTCAAAAAAGCTCACTCCTCTCTTCTTTAGAAAAGAATCAGATTCCCCCCTCTTAGCAAGAAAAATCGGGTCCCCTCACCTTCAAACACATAAACGGTTTCTTCTCTTCTTAAAAACAAAAACGAAAAAAAAAAATCTCATATTCGAGAATGGCTTCACAGATTGGAAAACCAGAAGTTAAAAATGGAAAGAAACTTGGATTTTCGATGGATATTTGAAGAAGAATTGATTTCGAATCTCGATTTCTTTTCGTTCCGGGTATCTAACAGCCTTTTGGGAGCCGTGGATTTGCTGTTTCGTTGCTGATTTTTGCTGAGATCCGTTAGCTAAAGCTCTGTAGCAGTTCTTCTTCACTTTTGGTTGGTTCAATTTTTGCTTGTTTCGCTGCTGTCCAGGTACGGCTCTTTGACTAAATGACATAAACCTGCAGATTTGTTTGGGGAATAAGAACTGGTGGAAATTGTTCATGTGTCATCTGTTCTGTTACCTTTGTTTGATGGCTATTGTTGGTTTGTTTAATTGCTGAAGTTTATGCTTGAATTGTTAGTTTTTGGAGCACTGATTTTGAGGTTGAGAGCATGACTATGATGTTTGAATTGGGTCAAAACTCAAGACACCCACACTAATCATCTTCAGTAATAACAATTTTGTTTATGTTAGAAGTTGCCCGAGTAATCTGAATCTAATAGTGGCAACTTTAATTCAACATCATGTTCAATTGTAATCAAAGTTCGGAGTGTAATTTGTAAAGTTTTTTTTTGGGTTTTAAATTTGTTTTGAATGTACTACATCTGAAATCAAGGAATACAAATCAGTATAGTATTTTAGTTGCAGAATTACACAGTTTATTGGTGTCGTAGCTTCTCATGTAATAAACAGATTGATATTTCAATGACTAATTCATCTATGTACTCAAGTTGTTAAGTATTTCCAGTATGATTTAGTTAAGTTGGTCTTTCCCCTTTTTCTTGGTAACTGGCATTTCAATAAGAATATGATCAACTGAAAGTTGCCGTTTGTGATTTTGTTCAAATGCCATTGAATGGGAAGTGGATTATAGCACTCTACTGATATAGCCTATGAGTTGTTAATTTCATAATGTGATATCTGATGCGTGTAAATGCATGTGGGATTGTGTGTTCCAAGTATTTTAATTGCAATTATTATGTGGCATACAATTCCTATATAATGAGACAAAGCATGAATTATGTGGCATGGTGAAAGCAACTTTTATCACTACTACAGAATGTCAACTCACAACAACTCCAAATTAAAGGTGTTATTGTTATGCACGTCTACTGTACTGGAAATGCGCATCAAAACTCTTTCAGTGACACATCTCTAATTAGTTCAATAATAATCATGAATATCGTAGTCTGCTTTAGTTAAGTAAATGCTTGTAAAATAATTTGAGGTGTGCCATGCCAATTAAAATCCTTAAGTCCATGGCCCTCATAAAACTAGCTAGCTTTTATAGAAAATTGAGGCGTGCCGTGCCAAATAAAATCTCAAAATGCATGACCCTCATTTAATTAATGTGTTTGCTCTTTAGAAATCGAGGCACGCCATTTAGCGAATTTTCCATGGCCCTCGCAAAGTTAGAAACGCGTAGTTGCTTTAGGCGCGTTATTTAATAATTTTACCTTCTTAAACTCGGGTATGCATTTCATGTGACCCAAATCCAAATCCTAAAACGTTGAATAAAATGTGTTTTAGATTGCGGGTGCATTTCATGTGACGCGATCCAAAGACATATTTTAGACGACGTTCAATCTTCTTTAAAATTAATCAAAAGCGGTAAATAATTTTAAAATTGCACTATAGGTTGAAACATGTATAAAAATCAGATTTTAGCCAATTATAATAGTTTAAGCAACCGTGCTAGAACCACGGGATTCGGGGGTGCCTAACACCTTCCCTCGAATCAACATAATTTCTTATTCAGAATTTCTGGTTCGCAGACTCCACTCGGGAAGTCGAAATTTCCTCGATTTGGGATTCAATATAAACCGGTGACTTAGGACACCAAAAGCCAAACCTATCCCAAGTGGCGACTCTGAATTGAATAAATAATCCCATTTTGAATAATGTCACTTTAAATGGAAAAACTCCCTTATACATTATCCTTCGGGGTATGTGTGTAAAAAAGAAGGTGTGACACTTGTCAAAAACAAGAACAAAGGGAAGATGGAAGATTTGAACAACGCTAGAAAGGAGAACTCAACTGAACGGGTAGAGGTCACTCATGGTCACGGTACTCTGGTTCCTAAGGAAAATGCATCCCAACTCGAACAAAAACTATTGAAATTCCAAGAAGAGCTTGATCAGGTTCGGAATCTGGCGAATCTGTCATTTTCCCTCACCACTCCAGACGTCAATTTCCCCAGTGCTTAGAACCCCACACCTCCAAAAAATATCCCAAATCAACAAAACCATCCCGCTCATCACCACCACTGCAACACCTACCATACTTCAAAAAATACTCCACTACTCATCCCAGAACCCCTGAACTCCACAAATGACCACTTCCACACCTGTAATAACATCCCCACCTACATGGAGACCATACAACACTCCACCCAAACTATCTCAAGAACACCCGAGTCTGATGATAAAGACTCACTCATCAGGAACCTGACTGAAAAACTTAAGAAATTGACTAACCGAATTCAAGGTGTTGAAGGAAGTAAGGGAATTGAAGGGCTGAACTACGAAGATCTTTGCATACAGCCTGATTTCGAACTGCCCGAGGGGTACAAACCTCCGAAGTTCAAAATGTTTGATGGTACAGGGGATCCAAGAGTACATTTGAGAACATACTGTGACAAGCTGGTTGGAGTAGGGAAAGACGAGAGAATCCGCATGAAGCTTTTCATGAGGAGTCTGAAATGAGATGCTCTATCTTGGTACATTATCCAAGATCTGAATAAGTGGTCAAACTAGGTAGGTATGGCGTCCAATTTTATGGATAGGTTCAGGTTCAACACGGTGAATGCGCCAGATGTGTTCTACATTCAGAATCTAAAGAAGAAGCCTATAGAAACATTCCACGAGTATGCTACTCGCTGGAGGTCCGAAGCTGCTAAGGTTAGGCCTGCCTCAGAAGAGGAGCAGATGAACAAATTCTTCGTCCGAGCCTAGGACCCGCAGTATTATGAAAGGCTAATGTTGATTGAGAGCCATAAATTTTCTGACATTATCAAGCTGGGCGAAAGGATCGAAGAAAGCATCAAAAGCGGTATGGTTACGAACTTCGAGGCCTTGCAAGCAACCAATAAGGCCTTACAGTCTGGTGGTGTGTCCAAGAAAAGGGACGTAGGGGTCGTAATAGTTGCACTGAGAACCAAATCCCCTATCAAATACCAAACCTATACAATCCTTCCACTCACATATCAGCCTACTCAAAACTATCAAGCACCCTCACCCTCTTACCAAACTCCACCACCCACTTATCAATCACCTCCACCTCCCACATATCAACCTACTTCACCCAGATATTCCCAACTCACACATGTTAACCAAGCCTACAATGCTCAACCATCCCACTATCAATCGCCCCCTACACGCCAAAACTTCCCTAGACTTCGACCAAATTTTTATCGCAGACCTCCTAAATAATGTACATCCATCGCTGAACCTATTGACCAGTTGTACGAGAGACTCAAAGCTGCTGGTTATGTTACCCTCATCCCTTCTGCAACTCCTGAGAGCCCTTCTCAGTGGGTTAATCCAAACAAGTCCTGTGCATACCATTCCGGCATGAAGGGACACACCATCGATGAATGTCATTCTCTGAAGGACAAGATCCAGGCTTTGATTGACAACAAGGTTATTTTGGAAAAAGAACTAACTCCAAATGTCCACAATAATCCTCTGCCAGACCATAAGGGTGGAGGCGTTCACATGATTGAAATAGAGTATGATTGGGATCCTGGGGGATCAATCGGTTTGATTGCAGAAGGTGATGACCCAAAGAAGCCAATAGTTACCCTTAATCCAATCATAGTCCTGATTCAGCCATCTGGAGACACTAAGGATAATATGTTCGTGCCACTTGAGTTTGAAACAACGTCATCTACAAAGACACCAGCGCCAATTGAGGTCGAATTCATGTCTCCAGCAAATGCACCCACGCCATTTGAAGTTGCAGTTTTACCACCCAGGGCACATGCTCCGTTCGGAGTAAAGATACCCATGCCGATCTCAGTGGCGATGTCGACCATGACACCATTCCATACAAAGGGTATACCATGGGACTATACAGTCGAGGCAAGGAGGAAAGGCAAAGCTAGGTTCGAAGAGATTATTGCAGCACATGGTATGATGAGAACTGGTAGAGTATATACCCCTGAACATTTAGCTGAGTCAAGCAAGCAGGCTTCCAATCGGTCACCCATCATTGAGACAGGTCCAGATGATCTTTCGAGAAAGATACAGGCCAAGGACTACTCGGTCATTGACCAGTTGAACAAAACACAGGCACAGATCTCCATACTTGCTTTCCTGAAAATTCTGAGGCACACAAGAATGCTCTGTTGAGGGTGTTGAGTGAAGCATACGTGCCAAGAAACATCACCGGTGGGGAAATGGCCAACATGGTATGAGAGGTATTGGGAAGTCACAAAATTATTTTCCATGAGGATGAGCTGCCACTTGAAGGATTGGGGAACAACAAATCACTGCACATCACCGTGCAATGCAAAGACTACTTCATTACCAGGATCCTGATTGATGGGGGTTCCAGCCTCAACATTTGTCCACTGGTAACACTCAAGAAATTGGGCAAAGGATTACATGAAATAAAGGACGAAGCTATCAACATGAAAGCCTTTGACGTTTCCCAAAGGTCCACCATTAGGGAAATTAGTCTGTGCTTACAAATGGGGACACCTTGGTTCGATGTTGATTTCCAAGTGATAGACGTGCCAATATCTTACAATCTGCTGTTGGGACGGCCATGGATTCATGTTGCTGGGGTCATAGCATCGACACTGCATCAGGCGGTAAAGTTTGAATGTAACCACCAGGAAGTGATCATTCATGGCGACGGTAGCAACCCTATATATAGTCGCCAGACCATTCCATCAATCGAGGGGAAAAAGAAGCTAGGAGGAGAGACTTACCATCACATCGAACGAGTAAATTATATTGACAAAGACAAATAGTGGGATAAAAAGATCGAGAGCATACTAAATTGGAGTGGGTATGAACCTGGCAAAGGGCTCGGTAAGAACCTTCAAGGAATCACTAAGCCCATAAAGCTCAAGAAGCATGGCACTACTTTCGGTCTGGGATATGAGTATACCTAGGAAGAATTCAACAATTGCTCACCACCATGGCGCGGTCCTAACTATCCGCTGGAGCAGACTTTCCAACTGGCCGATATTATCTATGGGTCAGAAGAAGAGGAAGCACTGGCAGCGGTGAAGAATTTGTTCCTAGAAGACAATGATATGGATTTTTGTGTTGTTCTCGAGGAGGAGGGGTAGGAAGGCTCTTCCATACATGCTATAAGCAGAGGAGCATGCCTCAATAACTAGACCATCAGGATAGCCAGAGCCCGATGAGCCTCGGGGCAGCAAGGCTAAAACAAGCATCATGCACTGTTTTAATTACTAAATGATTTTCTTCTTACATTTTTTTAAATCCCGCACTAATATCCTCAATGTTCAAAACTATTATGCAATTTATCAAAGCATTTTGTCTTTTCTTATGAATCAACACTTATTACTATTGTTTCCTCTCATTACTTTACTTATACATCATTACTATTACTTGTCTTGATGAACCAATGACTGTGACATGCAACGAGACAATGCAACAAACGGACATAGATTCAGAGGAAGATGACATACCAGAGGAGATTGTTAAAGAAGTTGTGAATTTTGAGAACAGACCTAAGTCCAACCTGGACGAGACGAAAGTTGTTAATCTGGGAGATGCTGAAAGCGTCAAAGAAACATGAATCAGCATTCACTTATCACCGTCAGAGAAGAGGGAATATACAGAATTTCTTAGAGAATATGAGGGCATATTCGCCTGGTCATATGATGACATGACTGGTCTGAGTACATCTATTATAGCCCACAAACTGCCAACCGATCCAACATGTCACAAAAGCTCAGAAAGTTCAACCCTGATATGAGTCTGAAAATCATGGAAGAAGTTACCAAGCAGGTGAAAGCTAAGGTTCTCAAGGTAGTAGAATACCCGACATGGTTAGCCAACATTGTGCCAGTACCAAAGAAGGACGGTAAGGTCAGAGTCTGTGTTGACTACCGGGATATCAACTGGGCTAGTCCGAAAGACGACTTCCCCTTGCTAGACATACACATCTTGATAGACAATTGTGCCTAAAACGAGTTGCAGTAATTTGTGGACTGTTTCATTTGTTATCATCAGATCTGGATGGATAAAGAAGATGCTGAGGAAACAGCTTTCATTATGCTGTGGGGAATGTACTGTTACAAGATGATGTCGATCGGCCTAAAAAATGTAGGGGCTACCTACATGAGGACCCTGACTACCATTTTCCATGATATGATACACAAGGAGATAGAGGTGTACGTAGATGATGTTATTATCAAATCCAAGAAGGCCACTGATCACATGGAAGATTTGAGGAAGTTCTTCAATAGACTGCGAAGGTACAACCTGAAACTGAATCTCGCAAAGTGTGCATTTGGGGTTCCAGCTGGAAAACTACTTGGGTTTATTATGAGTCACCGAGGAATAGAACTGGATCTATCAAAGTTTAAATCTATTCAAGAGTTGCCACCGCCAAAGAACAAAAAGGACGTGATAAGTTTCTTGGGGAGACTTAACTACATCAGCCGGTTCATAGCACAATCTAGAGTTATCTGTGAGCCAATCTTTAAGATGTTAAAGAAGGATGTCGCTACCAAATGGACTGATGACTGCCAAAATGCTTTCGATAGAATCAAGGAATACCTATCAACACCACCAGTCTTAGTCCCGCCTGAGCGAGGTAGACCCTTGTTACTCTACCTTGTAGTATTGGATGGAGCTTTCGGTTTGCGTTCTAGGGCAGCACGATGAAATGGGAAAGAAGGTGTAGGCCATTTATTACCTCAGTAAGAATTTCATCTCATACGATGCCCGGTATTCTCTGTTAGAGCGCACCTATTGTGCTTTGACTTGGGTAGCTCAGAAGCTGGGGCATTACTTCTGTGCCTATACTACATATCTCATATCAAGATATGAAGGAAAGGGATCGCTTGGTCCTTGAAGAGTTCTTTCAAAACAAAGGATTGATTGAAGAAGTACATCTTTCAGAAGCACATGCCCACTGGCAAGCTAGCCAAGTGGCAAATCCTGTTGAGTGAATTTGACATTATCTACGTGACTCAGAAAGCAATCAAGGGATAGGCGTTGGCAGATCACGTTGCCGAGAATCCCATAGATGGAGAATACGAACCCCTGAAAACGTATTTTCCTAACGAAGAGGTATCATTCATAGGAGAAGACATTGCAGAATCCTATGATGGTTCGAGAATGTTTTTCAACGGAGCAGCAAACTTCAAGGGAGTTGGCATAGGAGCAGTCCTAGTATCAGAAACCGGTTTGCATTATTCGGTGTCTGCCAAACTCAAGTTCACGTGCACCAACAACATGGCCGAGTATAAAGCCTTCATACTAGGACTCAAAATGGCCATCGACATGAACATTCAAGAGTTGATAGTGATCGGAGATTCGGGCCTACTTATACATCAGGTCCGAGAAGAATGGGCAATGAAGAACTCCAAGATACTCTCGTATCTGCATCATGTACAGGAATTGAGAAAGAGGTTCACAAAGACGGAATTCCAACATATTCCTAGAGTCCAGAATGAGTTCGCTGATGCATTGGCTACCCTATCATCCATGATACAAAATCCAGACAAAAACTTCATTGATCCTATTCCACTAAAGATCCATGATCATCCAGCTTACTGTGCCCATATTGAAGAAGAAGCAGATGAAAAGCCTTAGTTTCATGATATCAGGGAATATTTGGCAAAAGGCGAATATCCAGAAGTTGCAAGTCCTACTAAAAAATGCACACTTCGGAGGTTGTTCAACAATTTCTTTCACAGTGGAGAAATCCTGTATAGGAGGAATCCTAGTTTGGGATTACTAAGGTATGTCGACGCAAAGGAAGCATCCAAGCTACTAGAGGAAATTCACGTTGGGACCTGCAGTCCACATATGAACGGTTTTGTCTTAGCAAAGAAGATACTCCGAGCTGGTTACGTTTTGATGACTATGGAGACGAACTGCATCCATTATGTACGGAAATGCCATCGCTTCCAGATACATGCAGACATGATAAAGGTACCTCCAAATGAGCTTAATGCAACAAGCTTATCGTGGCCATTCGCTGCTTGGGGAATGGATGTCATTGGACCGATTGAGCCTGCCGCTTCCAACGGGCATTGACTTATCCTGGTAGCAATCGACTATTTCACCAAATGGGTCGAAGTAGCATCTTACTGAGCAGTGACTAAGAAAGTCATGACGGACTTTGTCCGCGATCTCATCGTTTGTCAATTCGGTATGCCCGAGTCAATCATCACTGATAATGGCTCTAATATCAACAGTGACTTGATGAAAGCAATGTGTGAAACTTTCAAGACCAGACACAAGAATTCTACAGCCTACAGACCTCAGATGAAAGGGGCCGTAGAAGCCGCCAACAAGAATATCAAGAAAATACTAAGGAAAATGATAGAAAAGCATAAGCAGTGGAACAAAAAGTTATCGTTTGCTTTACTAGGATATCGCACCACAGTCCGCACATCAACTGGGGCAACCCCTTATATGCTGGTTTATGGCACAGAGGCAGTCATTCCCGCCGAAGTGGAAATTCCTTCCCTAATGATCATACAGGAAGCTGAGCTCGACGACGCAGAGTGGGTAAAAAGTTGTTATGAGAAACTAGCCCTCATATACGGAAAGAGATTGAATGCAATTTGCCACGGGAAACTTTATCAGAATAGAATATCTAGAGCCTTCAACAAAAGAGTCAAGCCAAAACTGTTCACACCGGGACAGTTGGTGTTAAAGAAAGTTTTTCCGCATCAATATGAAGCCAAGGGGAAATTCTCTTCCAACTAGCAAGGTCCGTACATGGTTCACCGGGTTCTAACAGGGGGAGCCCTCATACTTGTGTTGACACCCAATTTTTCCCTAGATATTTTTTGTACCCAAAATACTTCCAAAATAGCATGTATGTGCATATATAAGCACACCCAAGAGTTTTGGTATTTTTAATAATTTTTAAACCAATTTACTGCCTATTTTAATACCACAAAATCCAATAATTATTCCAAAATTATCATTTTTTGGTGAATAACCTATTTCATTCTCATATTTGCACCAAAATATAATTAAGGTGATTTTTTGCATATTTTTACAAATTTATTTGGTATTTTTAAAGCTAAATTGCATGTAATTGCAATTACCGCCTATTTTACGATTAATAGCGTTTTATAATTATGAAATTATTCCCAGTATTTTTAAACTAATATTTGTATAGTATTCGTTTGCTCAATATTTTTAATTTACTTTTTAAATAATTATTACTATTTTTATAAAATAAAAAGGAGAAAATTGGCTATTTAACACTCAGCCCACTTTTATTTAACATTTAGCCCATTTCCCGTTTCAATTTTAGCCTCAATTGGCCCAGTTCCGCCCCCAAATCAAAATGACCCAATTTAATTTTTTGCCCGACCCCTGACCCAATTGCTAAACCCGCCCGGTTTTCTTTTAAATCTGAGCCGTTGATCAAAATTGATCAACGGACAATATCTTTCCTTTCCTTTTTTATTCCCTAACCCACCTAACCCTAACTTATTCGCACAAAGGCGTCGCCCTTGAAACCCGTCATCTCTGAAACGCTCTCTAGCCTCCCCTAAACCCTAATCACCTCCTGCCTTATCTCACCTCATTCCCACCGGAATCCATGGCATCTCCAGCCATGGACGGCCTGTTCTCACCCTCTATCACCCCTGAGCCTAAGCTACTCAAGGTTTGGAGGCTTGACCTCAATGGTCTCTTTTCAGAACCGCCTCAGATTCGTAGATCTATGGTTTTCCAGCCACAGAACGGCATGGTCAAGCACTGGAAGCTTGATTTCTGACCATTTCGACTCAGGATCTGATCTTGTTCTCCCAAGCTTTTCTCACTTCTAGGGTTTCTCTGAAACCCTAAGCCATTCGAGGTTCTTTCACCATTATTTGTTTAGATCTGTGCTATGTCTATGTTCTTCTTGATGTTTTGAGTATTTTCCCTAAATTTCCTTCTCAAAAATCGTTTGAGTTCAAATTAGTGTTTCTGAAAGTCTTTTGATTCTTGCTATTCTTTTGTTTTAGATGTTTGTCTGTATTATGCTCATATGTTTTCATTCTCTATTACGCATTTATTGTCCTTCTTTTCTTTTATATATGTGCTCACATGATTAATCTGTATTAAATTTTCCTCACTCTTCTACCATGTGTGTTTACTACTGAGTTTCTTGACTTTTGCTTTTCTGAACTCTGTTTGTGTTCTTGTTAAGCATGTTTCGTCTATTCTGGACTTGTCTAAGTTTCGAGTTTCCAAAACGTGTCCTTTTATGCTCTCAAATTGATTTTCTTTCTCTGATTGTTTCAAACCTGCTATCATGGTCTGTTTGTTTCTCATGAGACTCCTTGAGTCTGTTCACCTGCCTTCTCGTTTCTGGGTTTGATTCGATTTGAAACCCTAGAATTTGGGGGTTTCTTTGATAAATTGGAGTAGGGTTTCACTTTGGGACCTTGTACCTTCAGACTCATTATGAGTCTCTAACTGAACTCGTATTCTTTGGTTAATGACCCTAAACCTTTCAATGTTAGACTCTTTCGTTTGATTTGTTTGCTTTATATGAGAACTTTGCTTTCAAAAGATTTTGACAACTAATTGCTTGATTCTAGATCCCTTTGATAGGGGTCTTTGACTGATTGTCACTGATGTTTTCTTCGATTGAACTTCCTCTACCTTTATTGACTGGGTTCATTCAAATGGAACCTACAATTTTGGTTTCATGACTGTTTAATTGATTCCTTTACCATATTTGGCACAAATCGTGTACCATTGATTGTTTTGCTTAAATAACTTTTATGTACTTACCCCTTTTGTGCTACTTTGAAAGGTTTTTACCCAGTTCTCTTTCCTTAACTTATTTTCACCCGTTGGAATCAGAATCCCTTAAACAAGGGAGTCTGATTTTAGTGATATCTTCTTGCCTTCTTGATTTTGTTTCTCTACACTATAAAAGGGGAAACCCTTCTACACTTTAACACACGATCAATTCTGATTACTTTCACTGAATACTCTCAAATACACTTAGAATTTTTCACAAACACTCGAGTTCTCTGAACTCACAAGCATAAAGGTTTTTCTCTGATTGCAGCTTTGCTTGAAAGAATCCTGCTTTTCTTTGCTTACTTTTCTGCAACTGGTATGTTCTTATGTTTAATTCCTGCCTCTCCCCCTATGTGTATATTCTATAGTCTATTCCTTGTTTGATTTACTGTCTACGTGTTGCAACTTTCTGCAAGTTTTACTTTCATTGTTCCTGTTCTTGTATGAATCCCAAACCTTAATCCCCTCTATGTGGTTGAGTTATGGTTCAAAAACATGGCAATACTTGATATTATTGTCCATGGACATAAAATGGACCCTCTTGAGTCCTAAATTCTTTCAATTCCCATCCCATTCCCCTTTATATGTATGCTGAGTTTGAGACTTTGGTCTGGCAGTGTCCTAATCACTATCCAGACCATAGTCTGACCTTCAATAGGTCTTTACTCTTAATTGTTGGCTGACAGGCTGGTCAGGGGTGTGCCAGCCTACCATATGGCTGGCATGACCACCAGCATGTCTTGGCACTCCCTAACCCCCTTTATTGCACTTGCACTTGTTCCTAGAATCTAAGTTCTGCCCCCTCTTGTGAGCCTTGCCTTGGGACGCATGAGCTCCCTCTGAACTTGGACATTCGAGAGCTGGCCATTCCACACTGCACTTTGATTCATTCTGATTGATATCTGGGGTGTAAGCACTACCTGGAGTTCCTAAAACTCCTTGGAACTTTAAAACACCCTAGATAAGAGAAGGCTTTGGAAATCTTGATCTCGGAAGTGGTTCAATCTCATAATGTTAGACGCTAAGTCTGAATTAGGTTCCTTCGATGCAGCTGTAGCTTCTGATGTACTTTTAATTTCAATTTGATGTATTGGTTTGTAATAATTTGTAATAAACTCATGGGGATTTAGTAGAAAAAGGAGGGGGTTTATTTTATGCACAAAGGGTAGAAAGCATGCCTATAGGGATTTAACTTCTGATTCCTGCAAGTATACATATAGATATCAAGTCTATAGGTTCCTACATTTCTACATATGCAAATGTCATTAGGCAAACCGTTTGTAGGCTTAATAATAAATCTGCATATAGATATCATGTTCCCAAGGCTTCTGTTAATATCTGAAAGGTGTTAAAAATCAAAAACTTGTAGAAAGCATGCCTATAGGAAATCTTGAATATGAACCGTCTCATTCGTTTAAAAACAGTATCAAATTTCTGAAACTCGCATTCTTTCTGGTAAACCTTTTCTAAGACTCGTTTTTGGTTTGCTAAAACTGGTAATCCTCTGAATATCTTTTCTGAAAACTCGTTTCTTCCTGATAAACCCTTTTCCCCATAATCAGTCTGCATTTTTGAAAATCATCTCTTTCTGATAAATCTGATAAACCCTTTTTCAAATCAGGGCATTCTTTTTCTGAAACTTATTTCTCTCTACTAAAACTGGTAAACCTTTTCCAATGAGGTTGCATGTTTCCTGAAACTTGTTTTTACTCTGACAAAACTGGTAACTTTTTATAATCAGTTTGTTTTCGAAATCAATAGTTCTATTCAACACATAGACAAAAGGTTGGCTAATTAATCAATTGGATCAGTCTTAGACAACTGCATTCGAGCGAACCTAATGCGGACTTTTTGTCTAAAAATATGTGTTGAACCAGTCCGCTTATCACTTTAACTTAATTTAGACCAAACCAGTACATGCATTACATGCTAAATGATATGCCCTTATCTTATTCAAGGAGGCTTACTTGAGCCCTATTTGCTTACATGTTTTTCCCATACTTGTATTACATGTTTTGAATGTTGCCTTAGTATTTTGTCCTTTGAAAACTCTCAAAAGGCCCCAAATTCCCTTTCCCTTTAGGATTAGTAGTCCCAAATTCCTCCGGTACTGATAGGACTAGGACGGGTACTAGCATGCAATAAGTAACGATACTTTCCGCGCTTTAATACCCTAACGGGGTGGGAAGGGTAGAATATGGATATGATGACCGGTACGCTAATATCACGTGCGACCCCTCTCTTGAGGAGTGTACGTCGGGTATTTCATTGATGTGATCCATATTATTTACAAACCTAGGACCCCCTTTTCCCTTTTACTTGTTATTCTTCTTTTTATGTTATTTAAAACTGCCTTTCTAAACTTTCTACTGCTTTTATTTTCAAACTCTTAAACTTGTTTGCAATATTACGTGAAAACCCTTTTACTTGAGACTTCTATTTGTTTTCTTCATTGTTAAAGTCACAATTGTAGTATGGTCGGGAACCACACTAGTGGATCTTGAGGGGTGCCTAACACCTTCCCCTCGAGATAATTTCTAGCCCTTACCCAAACTCTTGTTCTTCATCTCAAATTCTTTCTTAAAAGTGTCCTAATGCACTATAATCATTAGGTGGCGACTCTTCAACTCCAAAAAATCCAATTCTCGAAAGGGAATAGAGTTGTCTTCCCAAATGTCGTATACCCGATTTCGAATGAGATATATATCTCGCTTTTTTAGAAAAAGGGGGCGTCGACAGCATGGCGACTCTGCTGGGGATTTCTTTAGGCTTTTACCATTGCATGTTGCTTGTGACTTTATTACCTCATTAATTGCTTATATTTACTGTCTTTTATTCTCCCACTATGAAACTGCCTTGGCTCTTCATGTATTTTCTTTCCTTTAACTGCTTTCCTTCACTGTTTTATTTCAATGCTGTTGTAATCTCTGCAATTATTGCAATCATTTATCTTATGAACGTGGAAATACATGTCAATCTGTTTCATTCTTGTAAATTGTATCTTCAACATCATATTCCACTCGTGCCAAACAAATACCATAGCAACGCTTATAATGAGTGGTTGCGCTCTTCCGATATTATCACCCCTAAATTTGGCAAAGGCATATTTGCGGTAAACCCAGTCGATCAGCGGTGCAGTCGACGGTTACGTGCCTTTCCCTCTTGAGTTGTACGCTCAAGGGTACCAGTCTAATACCTCATAGAAACCTTACTCTGTTCAACTGTACATGCATCATAGTCAAACCTAGCCGAGTCAGTTATGTTGTCCACATAATGACTCATTAAGATAGCCTAGTCCCAAGTCCACTGGGTTTCCCTGAAACCCAAACGGACGCCACCATGTTCTGTGCATTTATTTGGAGAACTAAATGCCTATCATGATAATTATTGGTTTAAATAGTCGAGTTTGGCGGGGTAAGGGTCTAACACTTTGTTTTGCAGAAATGAGGCACGAAGTCCCCAGATTTGGTATGGTAACCAACATCCACCCAAGGCTGCTAAGCTAGTGGGAGGATCTTCATGCAAGCGATCGAACTCTCATCCGCAAGTATTTAGGGAACTTGCCTTCTCTTCTGGAAATCCAACCTGGCAACAAAATCATAGAGGCTGCAACTTTATTACGGGATAGCGACATATTCGTGTTCCACTTTGGAGACCTTGAAATGACCCCTTTGCTCGAGGAAATAGGAGGGTTAGCTGGTATCCTTTGGGATACTCCGGGTTTGCTTATGCCAGAAAATCGCAAGGGTAGGGGTTTTCTCAAAATGATGGGATTAAAGAAAAATCCAGACGTGACCTGTTTGAAGGACTCCTACATCCCATTCGACTACTTGCACGAGAGGTACGGCCATAGCAATTCATACCGTACCCACCCCGATGAATTTGCTCTTACCTCTTTGGGGCACATCCACAGAAGAGTCTTCGTCTTCATGTTTTGCTTCCTGAGGGTGATAGTATTCCCTATGAAGAAGGCTAGGATCCACACCAGACTAGCCATGGTAACCAAGACCTTGATGGAAGGAATTAGTGGGCAATCTTTCAGCATAGTGCCTATGATCGTCGCTGAGATATATTGGGCCTTGGGAAAAATATCAATGAGGGGCAAAATATTTTGAGGGTTGTAACTTATTGCTCCAGCTCTGGCTCATGGAGCACCTCCAAAAGGGTGAATACCGGCAAGAGATTCTACACAGAGACTGGGATGATCACATCGCTTTCCATGAGCCGAAGCGAATGAATTTTATGCCTAACATGTTCGCCCACCCAGAGGATGCTGGGGGATGGGTAGAGTTATTTGAGAACCTGAAAGAAGACCAAGTGCAGTGGATGTTTGAGTGGTTCCCTGCGGGAGAATTCATTGTCCGCTCCCGAGATGCGCTATTTCTCATACTCATTGGTCTGAGGGGAACTTATCCCTATGTCCCTCTCCGAGCTATGAGGCAGGCAGGAAGAAAGCAAGTCATACCAAGGGTCGACAAAATGAGTCACTTCAGGGCTGACTTCCAGGACGACGATAGCTCTTACAAGTGCCAAGCTCAGCACATGTGGCAATACAAAATCATCTTGGGAAAAGAATCTATTGAGCCAGACAGGTATCACGCCGGTTGTGTGCCACACTACTCAGGCTGGTTGGAAGATAATCACAATGGTTTGGGTCATCCCGGGTTCGTTCGAGGCCACAGGATTATTGACGAAAAGGTCAAAGCATAGGTTAAGCACAATCAACTGCGCAAAAGAATTCGAGAATGTGAAAGTGAGCATCGGGAAATACAAGAAGCCCATCAGAAGTTGATCGACGAGTGGAAGGATATGGCTGTCAGCGCCAACAAGCGACTAGGGTATTTGGATAAAGGTCTAGTAAAGCTGGAAGGAAAGTTCATAAAAAGGATCGAAGACTGTCAAAACGCTAAGGAAAATGCAGGCGGACATCTGGCCTGAGCCTATCTGCTGCTAGGACTGCGCGAGCTGGTGAAGCTGTTCGTGGGAGATAAAAATGCCGAATCTGGGAAAGGACCGTCTGGGACCAAGTAGTTAGGGGTCTTTTTGCTTTTGCTTTAATGATGTAATAAGGCCACTGGCCATTAGTGATATTTTTATTTCCCGTTATTTTAGTGCCATTTTGGGATTCATCTTATTTTTTATCAATAAAATGAGGCATTTAGCATTATAAGTTCTCCAAAGTTAATTTGTCGCTAGGCCTACCTCGGGCACAATGAGGCACCCAAATTAGGACACGCTTTATATTCTTGCACAATGTGTTTAAATATTGCAATATTTTCTTCTCAAGAATCCGCACTAACTTGTTACCTTTTGTTTTTCTTTATTCCCCTCCCCAAAGGTTAGTTCGTGCACTCTGGCATCATCATCATACTCCACAAGATCCAAGGGCCCTCCACCTCCTCCTCCTCCGAGTCCTATTCGGAACAAGAACAAAGGTAGAATGGGAGATTCAAGCGCCAGAAAGGAAATTGAGAGGATTGAGATTCCACAGGGTACCCCGGTTGCCAAGGAAACTGCTTCCCAACTTGAATAAAAGTTGCTGAAATTTGAGGAATTGAACCAAGTTCAGAACTTGGCAAACTTATCATTCTCTCTCACCGCTCCTGATGTCAATTTTCCCAGCACCCAAAATCCCGCACCTCCACAGAACACCCCACAACCGCATAAACAACCTACTCATACTCAACATTGCAACACATGCCACACTCCCAATAACACCCAATTACTCATTCCTGAACCACTAAACACCACAAATGACCACCTCCACAACACTCCCATCTACGTGGATATTGTACCCCACTACACTCAACCAATCTCAAGTGCACTTGAGTCTGATGACAAAGACTCCCTCATCAGGAACTTGGCCGCAGAACTCAAAAGGCTAACTAGCCGAGTCCAGGGTATCGAAGGAAGCAAATGTATTGAGGGGCTGAACTATGAGGATCTTTGCAGTCAGCCGGACGTCGAACTTCTGGAGGGGTACAAACCTCCCAAGTTTGAAATGTTCGATGGCACAGGTGATCCCAGAGTCCATTTGAGGACATATTGCGATAAGCTGGTCAGAGTCGGAAGGGATGAGAAGATCCGTATAAAGCTCTTTATGAGGAGTATGAAAGGGGATGCTTTATCTAAGTACATCAGCCAGGACCCCAAGAAGTGGACAAGCTGGGTAGGCATGGCATCCGATTTCATGGACAGATTCCGTTTCAATACAGACAATGCACCGGATGTATTCTACATCCAGAACTTGAAAAAGAAACCTACAGAGACTTTCCGCGAGTATGCTACGCGTTGGAGATCAGAGGCTGCTAAGGTCAGGCCGGCCTTAGAAGAGGAACAGATGAACAGGTTCTTCGTCCGGGCTTAGGATCCACAATATTATGAGAGGTTAATGTTGATCGAGGGCCAAAAATTCTCCGATATCATCAAGATGGGGGAAAGAATTGAGGAAGGCATTAAGAATGGTACGGTCACCAACCTTGAGGCATTACAGTCCACCAACAAGGCTTTACAGTCTGGTGGCACGTCAAAGAAGAAGGATGTGAATTCCGTGATGGCTGCACAAAGGACAAAATCCCCGATGAAATATCAAGCGTGCCCATTACCCCCACTAAAATATCAGCCTACCCTAAATTACCAAGCACCCTCACCCCCATACCAGATTCCACCACCCACTTACCAATCATCTCCACCTCCCACATATCAACCCACTTCACCCAAATACTCTCAACCCGCACCCATCTACCAAGCTTATAATGCCCAACCTTCTCACTATCAATCACCACCCACTTGCCAAAACTTCCCTAGACCTAGACCAAACTTCGACCGCAGACCTCCCAGACAATATACAGCCATCGCCGAACCAATTGACCAGTTGTGAAATACTTAAAGCAGTCAGTTACGTTACCCCTATCCCAGCCATAACTCCAGAAAATCCTTCCCAATGGATAAACCCAAACAAAACCTGTGCGTACCACTCCAGCATGAAGGGGCATACCATCGATGAATGTCGCTTGTTGAAGGATAAGATCCAAGCCTTAATTGATAATAAGGTCATCATAGCAAAAGAGCCCGCTCCTAATGTTTGCAATAACCCTCTGCCTGACCACAAAGGTGGAGGCTTTCACATGATCGAGATCGAAGATGATTGGGACCCCAAAGGGTCGATTGGATTGATTGTTGAAGGGGATGAACTAAAGAAACCAACAATCACACTCAACCTGATTGTTGTCCAGATCCAGCCCTGAGGGAGAGGAGGTGAACATGTCTATACCACTTGAGTTCGAAGCGCTCCCTCAAAGGCGCCAGGACCAATTGAAGTCGAGTTTGGAATTCCAAAGGCACCTGCAGCATTCGAAGTTGTTGTGTTACCTCCAAGGGCGCCTATCCCGGTTGCAATGACAGACGTTACCCTATTCCACTCAAACGCCATACCATGGGATTACACATCAGAAGCTAAGAGGAAATGGAAAACCAAAATCGTAGAAACAATTGCTGCACAGGGTATGACCAGAACAGGCAGAGTGTACACTCCGGAAAACCTAGCTGAGTCCAGTAAGCAAGCCTCTGGATGGCCTATTGAAGCTGGGCCCGATGATCTTTGGAGGAAAATACAAGCTAAGGAGTACTCGGTCGTCGAGCAGTTAAACAAAACACCAACACAGATCTTCATCCTAGCTCTTCTGCAGAGCTCCGACATACACAAAAATGCCTAGATGAAAATATTAAGTGAAGCTTATGTGCCCAGCAACATAACTGGAGGCGAAATGGAGAATATGGTAGGACAAGTGCTAAAAAGTCATAAGATTACTTTCCACGAAGATGAACTGCCACCGGAAGGGCTAAGCCACAACAAAGCGTTGCACATCATCGTGCAATGCGAGGATTACTTCATCACTAGAATCCTGGTCGACGGAGGATCCAGCCTCAACATCTGTCTGTTGATAACTCTCAGGACACTGGGTAAGAGCCTGCACGAGATCAAAGATGGGGCTATCAATGTCAAAGCCTTCTATGGGTCCCAAAGGTCTACTATTGGAGCAATCAGTCTATGTATGCAAATGGGACCAACATAGTTCGACGTTGACTTTCAAGTGATAGACGTCCCAGCATCCTACAACTTGTTGTTCGGACGACCATGGATCCACGCTGCTGGAGCTGTTGCATCAACCCTGCATCAGGTGGTGAAGATCGAATGGAATCACCAAGAGGTGATTATTCATGGCGATGGTAGCAACCCCATATATAGTCGCCAGACCATCCCGATGATTGGGGGAAGAAGGAGAATAGGTGGAGAAACATACCACCACATCGAGCGGGTCAACACTGTGGACAAGGATAAATGGTGGAATAACAAGATCGAGAGTATCCTGAACTGGTGTGGGTACGAACCTGGAAAGGGACTTGGCAAAAACCTCCAAGGGATTGCCAAACCCATCAAGCTGAAGAAACACGGTACTACCTTTGGTTTGGGGTATGAATACACCTGGGAGGAATGCAACCATTGGTCGCCACCATGGTGCGGCCCCTACTACCCACTAGAGCATCCGATACCTCGCCTGGAGCAGACTTTCCAACCGGTAGACATCATATATGGATCAGAAGAAGAAGAGGCATTAGCGGCGATGAGGAACCTATTTCTGGAAGATGATATGGACTACTGTGTTATTTTCAAGGAGGAAGGACCTTCCATACAAGTTGTGAATCGAGGAGAACGCCTCAATAATTGCTCAATCAGAACCACCAGGGCCCGAAAAGCTTCAGGGTAGTAAGGCTAAACAAAGCACCATGCATCACATTTTACTTTTTACCAGCTGATTTTCTTTCCGCATTGTCTTTAATCTTGAAAAGAGCTCCGATGTTCAAAACAATTATGAATTTAATCAAAGCATTTCAGTTTATCATATATCTCGCTCTTATTATTTTCTCTATCATTTACTTTATTTACACAGCATTACTATTACTTATCTCGATGATGAACCAACGATTGTGACTTGCAATGAGACAACGCAACAAACAGATATAGATTCAGAAGAGGATGATATACCAGAAGAGGTCATCAGAGAGGTTGAGGATTTTGAGAATAGGCCTAAATCTAACATGGACGAAAATGAGGTCGTTAATTTAGGAGATACAGAGAATGTCAAAGAAACGTGCATCAGTGTTTACTTGTCACCATCAGAAAAGAAAGAGTACACGGAGTTCCTAAGAGAATATGAGGATATATTTTCCTGGTCGTATGATGATATGACTGGTCTCAGTACGTCCGTTGTAGCTCACAAGCTGCCAACAGATCCAACATGTCCGCCAATAAAGCAAAAGCTCAGAAAGTTCAAACCAGACATGAGTTTGAAAATCAAAGAAGAGGTTACCAAGCAAGTCAAAGCCAAGGTTCTCAGGGTAGTAGAATATCCAACATGGTTAGCCAACATCGTGCCAGTGCCGAAGAAGGATGGGAAAGTTAGAGTCTGTGTCGACTACCGGGATCTCAACCGGGCCAGTCCCAAAGACGACTTCCCCATACCAAACATACACATTCTAATTGACAACTGCGCCAAGCATGAACTGCAGTAATTTGTCGATTGTTTTGCTGGGTATCATCAGATATGGATGGATGAAGAAGATGCAGATTAAACGGCTTTCATTACTCCATGGGGGATGTACTGTTACAAAATGATGCCATTTGGTTTAAAGAATGCTGGGGCCACCTATATGAGAGCCATGACCACTATATTTCACAACATGATACATAAGGAGATCGAGATCTATGTAGACAACGTCATCATCAAATCCAAGAAAGCCATGGATCATATGGAAGAC
Organism: Nicotiana attenuata; assembly: GCF_001879085.1. Classification (NCBI taxonomy): domain Eukaryota; kingdom Viridiplantae; phylum Streptophyta; class Magnoliopsida; order Solanales; family Solanaceae; genus Nicotiana; species Nicotiana attenuata. Next base: position 155,101 of record NW_017670785.1, read on the forward strand.
TTGAGGTAATTCTTCAACAGACTGAGAAGATACAATCTGAAATTGAATCCCGCCAAGTGTGCATTTGGGGTTCCTATTGGAATATTACTGGGTTTTATTGTGAGTCGTCCATCAGAGGTCAAAGCCATTCAAGAATTGCCACCGCCAAACAACAAGAAGGACGTGATGAGTTTTCTGGGAAGACTCAACTATATCAGCCGGTTCATAGCTCAGTCCACAGTCATTTGTGAACCTATCTTTAAAATGTTGAATAAGGACGTTGCCACCAAATGGACTGATGATTGTCAGAAGGCTTTTGACAGAATTAAGGAATATTTGTCAACGCCACCAGTCTTGGTTCCGCCCGAACCAGGAAGACCTCTATTGCTTTACCTCGCAGTCTTGGATGGAGCATTCGGTTGTGTTCTGGGACAACATGATGAAACGGGGAGAAAGGAGCAAGCCATTTACTACCTCATCAAGAAGTTCACCCCGCACGAGGCCCGTTATTCTCTCCTAGAGCGCACTTGTTGTGCTCTGACTTCTGTAGCTCAGAAATTGAGGCATTACTTCTGTGCCTACACTACTTATCTCATATCCAGAATGGACCCGCTAAAGTATATCTTCCAGAAGCCCATGCCCACTGGCAAGCTCGCCAAGTGGCAAATCCTGCTAAGTGAATTCGACATTGTTTACGTAACCCAAAAGGCGGTCAAAGGACAAGCCTTGGCGGATCATCTTGCTGAGAATCCCATGGACGAAGAATACGAGCCTCTAAAGACATATTTTTCCGACGAAGAGGTATCTTTCATAGGAGAAGACATTGCAGAATCCTATGATGGTTGGAGGATGTTCTTCGACGGAGCCGCAAATTTCAAAGGAGTTGGCATAGGAGCAGTCCTAGTGTCAGAAACCGGCCAGCATTACCCGGTATCTGCCAAGCTTAGATTCCCATGCACCAACAACATGGTCAAATGTGAAGCCTGCATCATAGGGCTCAAACTAGACATTGATATGAATATTCAGGAGTTACTAGTGATCGGAGATTCAGATCTGCTCATACATCAAGTCCGAGAAGAATGGGCAACCAAGAACGCTAAGATACTCCCTTATCTGCATCACATACAGGAGTTGAGGAAGAGATTCACAAAGACAGAGTTTCAGCATGTTCCTAGGGTGCAGAATGAGTTCGCAGATGCATTAGCTACTCTGTCATCCATGATCCAACATCCAGACCAGAATTTTATTGATCCCATCCCAGTAAAGATTTATGATCAGCCAGCTTATTGTGCTCATGTCGAGGAAGAAGCAGACGGGAAACCATGGTTCCACGACATCAAAGAGTACTTGACAACAGGAGAATACCCAGAGCTTGCCAACGCTACTCAGAAGCGTACCCTTCGGAAATTATCCAACAATTTCTTTCACAGTGGGGGAATCCTGTATAGGAGGACTCCCGATTTGGGACTATTACGGTGTGTCGAGACAAAAGAAGCATCCAAACTATTGAACGAAGTGCATGCAGGGACCTGCGGGCCACACATGAATGGTTTTTGCTTAGCAAAGAAGATACTCCGAGCAGGGTATTTTTGGATGACTATGGAAACGGACTGCATCCAGTATGTCCGAAAGTGCCATCGCTGTCAAATACATTCAGATGTGATAAAAGTGCCTCCAAAAGAGCTTACTGAAACAAGCTCACCATGGCCATTCGCCGCTTTGGGAATGGATGTTATCGGACCTATCGAGCTCGCCGCATCAAACGGGCACAGGTTCATCTTAGTGGCAATTGATTAGTTTACCAAATGGGTCAAAGCAGCGTCATACAAAGCAGTAACCAAGAATGTTGTGGAAGATTTCATCCGCGATCGTATTGTTTATCGGTTCGGAATTCCAGAGTCAATCATAACTGATAATGGTTCCAATATCAACAGTGACTTGATGATAGCAATGTGCGAAACCTTCAAGATCAAACACAAGAACTCTACGGGCCTACAGGCCTCAGATAAATGGAGTTGTAGAAGCAGCCAACAAGAATATCAAGAAGATATTAAGGAAGATGATCGAAAGGCACAAACAATGGCATGCAAAGTTATCATTCACCTTACTGGAATACCGCACCACAATCCGCATGTCAACCGGGGCAACTCCTTACATGCTGGTTTATGGTACAGAGGCGGTCATTCCCGCCGAGGTAGAAATTCCCTCCTTGAGGATCATACAAGAAGCAGAGTTGGATGATGCAAAATGGGTAAAAGGTCGCTACAAGCAGTTAGCACTTATAGATGGGAAGAGAATAAATGTAGTCTGCCATGGTCAATTGTATCAGAACAGAATGTCCAGAGCTTTCAACAAAAGAGTCAAGCCAAGGAAGTTTACACCAGGGCAACTGGTGTTGAAGAAAATATTCCCACATCATGATGAAGCCAAGGGGAAGTTCTCTCCCAATTGGCAAGGTCCGTACGTGGTTCACCGAGTTCTAACCGGAGGAGCCCTTATTCTTGCAGAGATGGACGGAGAAGTCTGGCCAAAGCCAATCAATTCAGATGCAGTGAAATGATACTATGTGTAACCATTTGTGATTTCTTTATGATGTAATTTGAACTACGCCTGACCCGATTCCCGTTTAAGAGGGGATACATGGGCAGCCCTATGGGTTCGGTCACAATTTAATAAAAATTCCATTTCCCCCTACTATTGGAAACTAGGGCAGAATTTTGAGGAGGACCGTCAAAATTTCGAAGTTAATTTACAGCCATTCATTGCACGCAGTCGTCGGTAGGGTCAGCCCAGTAAACTGGGGAAGAATTTTGAGGAGGTCCCTCAAAATTCCAGAGCAAGAGAGGTTGCAATGTCTTGGACCACGTCGCAGTCGTTGGTTCATCTAAAGAAGACTATTTTCGATTATATACTTGCGTTATATTTACTAAATCATGCATAACTATTATCCAAATTGCTGTTGTTTAGCGACGCTACCCCAATGATACGCAACGTCAAGAGCTAGGGGAAAACGATCTAACCTTTCCCCCTTTACAAAACTCACGATTTTTCTTTGAATGCAGGCACTCGACTTGCGATATCGTTAGGTGTATTTATGCACTCGTACTTTCCCCAAGAATGCAACTTCTCAGAATCATCACTTATTCGCAATTGCTATCCGTACACGACGTCCCCAGCAGTTACGATATTATAATCAGCTATCAGCTAAGAGATATTACTACTATTCGTCCTTTTGCATTCTTGCATTGCATAAGGCTACTTATTTGCCTTCCGAGGTTAATCTCTACCTCCATCTGCATCATCTGCATAAGGCTACCTATCTGCCTTTCGAGTCTAAGCCCTGTCTCCATCTGTATCATTTGCATAAGGCTACTCATCTGCCTTCCGAGGTTAAGCTCTACTTCCATCTGCATAAGGCTACCTATTTGCCTTTCGAGACTAAGCCCTGTCTCCATCTGCATCATATGCATAAGGCTACTCATCTTCCTTCCGAGGTTAAGCACTACCTCCATCTGCATAAGGCTACCTATCTGCCTTTTGATACTAAGCCCTGTCTCCATCTGCATCATTTGCATAAGGCTACTCATCTGCCTTCCGAGGTTAAGCTCTACCTCCGTCTGCATAAGGCTACTTATCTGCCTTCCGAAGTTAAGCTCTACCTCCGTCTGCAAAGGCTACATAAGGCTACTCCTCTGCCTTCCGAGGTTAAGCTCTACCTCCATCTGCACCATCTACATAAGGCTACTTATCTGCCTTCCGAGGTTAAGCTCTACCTCCATCTGCATCATCTGCATAAGGCTACTCTTCTGCCTTCCGAGGTTAAGCTCTACCTCCATCTGCATAAGGCTACTTATTTTCCTTTCGAGACTAAGCTCTGTCTACATCTGCATTATCTGCATAAGGCTACTTATCTACCTTTCGAGGTTAAGCTCTACCTCCATCTGCATAAGGCTGCTCTTCTGCCTTCCGAGACTAAGCATTGTCTCCATCCTGCATGGCTAAAATATCACCACTTTATTTTTCTCGCACGGCTGCAATGTCGCCCCTTGCATTTAAATTTTTGCCTTGGATGAAAAATCTCCACCCTCTGCATTTCATTGGCTGAAAGATCGCCACCCTCTGCATTTCATGGGCTGAAAGATCGCCAACCTATTCAAAGACATCATAGTTCGGAGGAACCATCCGCATAGCCCAAGAACATCATTTCATAGCCTGCAAATCTTTATTTACACTCTTCATGGCTCGGGACGTAATAGTTCGAGGATGTCATCCTAACCGTCCAAAGACAGCATTCATGGTCTAATGGGAACTTGCATCACGTTTAATTTATGCCCAATATATGTTGCACTACCTACTTGCAGGTACACCGGCTAGCAAACGACCGTCTCAGCAGGAGCGATCCCGCTCTGATTCCCCCAGCCTATCAAATTTCAAATACCTCTTGCAACCTAAGCATCGCGTCCATCCTTTTCGAATCTCCATCGGCACATTCTGTCAATGGTTCCTGAACTACATATGGCATGATTCCTGTAAGACCAGGAATATGTAGTCAGCTCAAAAACCAAAGCTCGGTCAAAATTCTTTTCAAATCGCCGCTTCCGGTCAAAATTGGCCATCTTATCTTTACCTGACAACTCTTTCATCCTCCTCGGGTAAAGAGGGGCAGCTGTTGATACCCAATTTTTCCCTAGGTATTTTTTTGTACCCAAAATAGCATGTATGTGCATATATAAGCACACCCAAGAGTTTTGGTATTTTTAATGATTTTTAAACCAATTTACTGCCTATTTTAATACCACATAATCGAATAATTATTCCCAAAATTATCATTTTTGGTGAATAACCTATTTCGTTCTCATATTTGCACCAAAATATAATTAAGGTGATTTTTTGCATATTTTTACAAATTTATTTGGCATTTTTAAAGCTAAATTGCATGTAATTGTAATTACAACCTATTTTACGATTAATAGTGTTTTATAATTATAAAATTATTTCCAGTATTTTTAAACTAATATTTATATAGTATTCGTTTGCTCAGTATTTTTAATTTACTTTTTAAATCATTATTACTATTTTTATAAAATAAAAAGGAGAAAATTGGCTATTTAACACTGAACCCACTTCTATTTAACATAGCCCATTTCCCCTTTCAATTTTAGCCTCAATTGGCCAAGTTCCGCCCCCAAATTAAAACGACCCAATTTAATTTTTTGCCCGACC
>NW_017670785.1:160310-275515 GCF_001879085.1 Nicotiana attenuata
ATTGCTAAACCCCCCCGGTTTTCTTTTAAATCTGAGTCGTTGATCATTTTGATCAACGGCCAATATCTTTCCTTTACTTTTTTATTCTCTAACCCTACCTCATTCGAACAAAGGCGCTGCCCTTCAAACCCCTCGTCTCTTAAATTCTCTCTAGCCTCTCCTAAACCCTAATCACCTCCTACCTTATCTGACCTCATTCCCACCGAAATCCATGGCATCTCCAGCCATGGACTGCCTGTGATCACCCTCTATCACCCATGAGCCTAAGATACTCAAGGTTTGGAGGCTTGACCTCGATGGTATCTTCTCAGAATCGCCTCAGATCCGTAGATCTATGGTTTTCCGGCCACGCTCCGGCATGGTCAAGCACTAGAAGCTTGATTCCTGACCATTTCGACTAAGGATCTGATCTTGTTCTTCCAAGCCATTTTCACTTCTAGGGTTTCTCTGAAACCCTAATCCATTCGAGGTTCTTTCACCATTATTTGTTTAGATCTGTGCTATATCTATGTTCTTCTTGACGTTTTGAGTATTTTCCCCAAATTTCCTTCTAAAAAATCGTTTGATTTTCAAATTAGGGTTTCTGAAAGACATTTGATTCTTGCTGTTCTTTTCTTTTAGATGTTTCTCTGTATTATGCTCGTATGTTTCCTTCTCTATTACGGATGTATTGTCCTTCTTTTCTTTTATATGTGTGCTCACATGATTAATCTATGTTATATTTTCCTCACTCTTCTACCATGTGTGTTTACTACTGAGTTTCTTGACTTTTGCTTTTCTGAACTCTGTTTGTGTTCTTGTTAAGCATGTTTCGTCTATTCTGGACTTGTCTAAGTTTCGAGTTTCCAAAACGTGTCCTTTTATGCTCTCAAATTGATTTTCTTTCTCTGATTGTTTCAAACCTGCTATCATGGTCTGTTTGTTTCTGATGAGACTCCTTGAGTCTGTTCACCTGCCTTCTCGTTTCTGGTTTTGATTCGATTTGAAACCCTAGAATTTGGGGGTTTCTTTGATAAATTGGATTAGGGTTTCACTTTGGGACCTTGTACCTTCAGACTCACTATGAGTCTCTAACTTAACTCGTATTCTTTGGTTTATGACCCTAAACCTTTCAATGTTAGACTCCTTCATTTGATTTGTTTGCTTTATATGAGAACTCTGCTTTCAAAAGGTTTTGACAACTAATTGCTTGATTCTAAATCCCTTTGATAGGGGTGTTTGACTGATTGCCACTGATATTTTCTTCGATTGAACTTCCTCTACCTTTATTGACTGGGTTCATTCAAATGGAACCTGCAATTTTGGTTTCATGACTGTTTAATCGATTCCTTTACCATATTTAGCACAAATCGTGTACCATTGATTATTTTCCTTAAATAACTTTAATGTACTTACCCTTTTGTGCTACTTTGAAAGGTTTTTACCCAGTTCTCTTTCCTTAACTTATTTTCACCCGTTGGAATCAGAATCCCTTAAACAAGGGAGTCTGATTTCAGTGATATCTTCTTGCCTTCTTGATTTTGTTTCTCTACACTATAAAAGGGGAAGCCCTTCTACACTTTAACAAACGATCAATTCTGATTACTTTCACAGAATACTCTCAAATACACTTAAAATTTTTCACAAACACTCGAGTTCCCTGAACTCACAAGCATAAAGGTTATTCTCTGATTGTGGCTTTGCTTGAAAGAATCCTTCTTTTCTTTGCTTACTTTTCTGCAACTGGTATGTTCTTATGTTTAATTCTTGCCTCTCCCCCTATGTGTTTATTCTATAGTCTATTCCTTGTTTGATTTACTGTTTACGTGTTGTAACTTTCTGCAAGTTTTACTCTATGTGGTTGAATTATGGTTCAAAAACATGGCAATACTTGATATATTGTCCATGGACATGAACTGGACCCTCTTGAGTCCTAAACTCTTTCAATTCCCATCCCCATTCCCCTTTATATGTATGTTGAGTTTGAGACTTTGGTCTGGCAGTGTCCTAATCATTGTCCAGACCATAGTCTAACCTTCAATAGGTCTTTACTCTTAATTATTGGCTGACAGGCTGGTCAGGGGTTTACCAGCCTACCATATGGCTGGGCATGACCACCAGCCTGCCTTGGCACTCCCTAAACCCCTTTATTGCACTTGCACTTGTTCCTTGAATCTAAGTTCTGCCCCCCTCTTGTGAGCCTTGCCTTGGGACCCATGAGCTCCCTCTGAACTTGGACACTCGAGAGCTGGCCCTTCCACACTGCACTTTGATTCATTCTAATTGATATCTAGGGTGGATGCACTGCCTGGAGTTCCTGAAACTCCTTGGAACTTTGAAACACCCTAGATAAGAGAAGGCTTTGGAAATCTTGATCTCGGAAGTGGTTCAATCTCATATTGTTAGACACTAAGTCTGAATTAGGTTCCTTGGATGTAGCTGTATCTTCTGATGTACTTTTAATTTCAATTTGATGTATTGGTTTGTAATAATTTGTAATAAACTCATGGGGATTTAGTAGAAAAGGGAGGGGGTTTAATTTATGCACAAAGGGTAGAAAGCATGCCTATTGGGATTTAATTTCTAACTCCTGCAAGTATACATATAGATATCATGTCTATAGGTTCCTGCATTTTTGCATATGCAAATGTCATTAGGCAAACCGTTTGTAGGCTTAATAATAAATCTGCATATAGATATCATGTTCATAAGGCTTCTGTTAATATCTGAAAGGTGTTAAAAATCAGTAACTTGTAGAAAGCATGCCTATAGGAAATCTTGAATATGAACCGTCTCATTCGTTTAAAAACAATATCAAATTTCTGAAACTCGCATTGTTTCTGGTAAACCTTTTCTGAGACTCGTTTTTTGTTTGCTAAAACTGGTAATCCTCTGAATATCCTTTCTGAAAACTCGTTTTTTCCTGATAAACCCTTTTCCCTGTAATCAGTCTGCATTTTTTAAACTCATCTCTTTCTGATAAATCTGATAAACCTATTTTTAAATCAGTGCATTCTTTTTCTGAAACTTATTTCTTTCTGCTAAAACTGGTAAACCTTTTCCAATGAGGCTGCATATTTCCTGAAACTTGTTTTACTCTGATAAAACTGGTAACTTTTTATAATCAGTTTTTTTTTCGAAATCAGTAGTTCTATTCAACACATAGACAAAAGGTTGGCTAATTAATCAATTGGATCAGTCTTAGACAACTGCATTCGAGCGAACCAAATGCGGACTTTTTGTCTAAAAATATGTGTTGAACCAGTCCGCTTATCACTTTAACTTAATTTAGACCAAACCAGTACATGCAAGACATGCTAAATGATATGCCCTTATCTGATTTAAGGAGGCTTACTTGAGCCCTATTTGCTTACATGTTTTTCCCATACTTGTATTACATGTTTTGAATGTTGCCTTAGTATTTTGTCCTTTGAAAACTCTCAAAAGGCCCCAAATTCCCTTTCCCTTTAGGATTAGTAGTCCCAAATGCCTCTGGGGCTGATAGGACTGGGACGGGTACTAGCATGCAATAAGTAACGGTACTTTTTGCGCTTTAATACTCTAACGGGGTGGGAAGGGTAAAATATGGATATGATGACCGGTGCGCTAATATCACGTGCGACCCCTCTCTTGAGGAGTGTACGCCGAATATTGCATTGATATGATCTATATTATTTACAAACCTAGGACCCCCTTTTCCCTTTTACTTATTATTCTTCTTTTTAAGTTATCTAAAACTGCCTTTCTAAACTTTCTACTCCTTTTCTTTTCAAACTCGTAAACTTGTTTGCAATATTACGTGAAAACCCTTTTACTTGAGACTTCTATTTGTTTTCTTCATTGTTAAAGTCACAATTATAGTATGGCCGGGAACCACACTAATGGTTCTTGAGGGGTGCCTAACACCTTCCCCTCGAGATAATTTCTAGCCCTTACCCAAATTCTGGTTCTTCATCTCAAATTCTTTTTTAAAAGTGTCCTAATGCACTATAATCATTAGGTGGCGACTCTTCAACTCCAAAAACCCAATTCTCCAAAGAGAATAGAGTTGTCTTCCCAAATGTCGTATACCCAATTTCGAACGAGATATATATCTCGCTTTTTTAGAAAAAGGGGGCATCGACAACTTGCAGAAATGGACGGAGAAGTTTGGCCAATCATCGCAGCCCCCCCCCCCCCATAATTGTAAACTGGGAAAGAATTTTGAGGAGGACCCTCAAAATTCCATAGCGAGAGAGATCGCAATGTCTTGAACCACGTCATAGTCGTCGGTTCATCCAAAAATTATTTTTTAATTATATACTTATCTCATATTCTCACAAATTCATGCATGTTTATTATCAAAATCGCCTTGTTTATCAATGCTACCCCAATGATACATACAATATCACCAGATCAAAATCGAACAGGTCAAGCAGAGCCAGCGGGGATACGAACTAACCTCCCCTTTACAAAACTCACGATTTTTCTTTGGATACAGGCACTGGGATTGCGAAAGCATCAGGCATGCTATACACTCACGAGACAAACATTGTTCAGAAATACAATTCTCAGAACTATCGCACTTACCAACATTTTCTAGTCATGATACCGCAATCTTCTATCAGCTAATAAAGCTCTATCACCATTTACTTTTTTCTTTCTTGCATAAGGCTACCATTCTTCCTTCCGAGACTAAACGTTGTCTCCGTCTGTATTTTCTGCATTGCATAAGTCTACCATTCTGTCTTCCGAGACTAAAAGTTGTCTCCATCTGCATATTCTACATTGCATAAGGCTACCATTCTGCCTTCCGAGACTAAATGTTGTCTCCATCTGCATTTTCTGCATTGCATAAGGCTTCCATTCTGCCTTCCGAGGTTAAGCTCTACTTCTATCCATATTTGCATGGCTGAAAGATCACCACTCTACCTATATTTACGTGGTTGAAAGATCGCCACCTCTACATTTGGATGGTTGAAAGATCGCCACCCTATCTACATTTGCATAGCTGAAAGATCGCCATCCTATCTACATTTGCATGGCTGAAAGATCGCCACCTTATTTACATTTTGGCATGGCTGAAGTATCGCCACCTACTACATTTCATGGGCTGAAATATCGCCAAATACTGCATCTCATGGGCTGAAAGATCGCCAAACCATCCAAAGGCGTCATTGTTTAGAGTCACCATTTTCATAGCCAGATAACGCCATGTCATGGCCTGAGGACCCCTTTCAATCTTTTGCATATCATTATTCAAATGCATCATGGTTCGGAGGCATCATCCTCATAGCGCGAGAGCATCACTTCATGGCCTGCGAATCCTTTATTATACGCTTCATGGCCTAGGACATCATGGTCTGAGGACGTCATTCTAACTGTCCAAAGACAATCCTCATGGTCCGACGAGAAATTGCATCGTGTTTAAGTTTATGCACAATATATGCCTGTATTGTTTGTTTGTAGCTAAACCGGCTAGCAACAGCCATCTCGGCAGGAGCGATCCTGCTCCAGTTCCTGCAGCCACATCAAACCTAAACATTCCACACACTCGACCCTAGAGATTGCATCCGTTCTTGAAAGTCTCCATCGACATACTCCGCCGACGGATCCGAACTACATATGGCCTGATTCCTGTAAAACCGGGGATTTGTAGGCAGCTCAGAAGCCTGGGCACAGCCTAAGCCTCCTCGAACCATTTCGTTCGGTCAAAATTGGCCATCATATCTTTACCCGACAACTCTTCCATCCTTCTCGGGTAAGAGTGGCAGCTGTTGATACCTAATTTTTTCCTGTATATTTTTAATATGCAAAATACTTTCAAAATAGCATATGTAAACATATATAAGTATGCCCAGATGTTTTGTTATTTTTCCTTAATTCTTAAAGATTTTTTAAATCAATTTATGTAACGACCCGACCAGTCGTTTTTAGCTTCTGCACTTTGATCGCCAGTTCTCAGGTATGACTTGCCCCGTGTGATGTATTATGACTTATGTAAATCGTTGGTTTTTGTTTCCAGGGTAATCGGAATGAATTTGGAAGAAAACAGTTTTTAGTTGAACTTGAAATTTGAAAGGTTTGACCATGATTTGACTTGTTCGTATATGATTTGTCTAGCTCCGTTAGGTGATTTGGGACTTAGGATCATGATCGGAATGCATTTTGGAAGTCCGTGGAAGGTTTAGGCTTAAGTTGGTGAAATTGAGATTTCGGCGTTTTCCGGTCGATAGGTGAGATTTGGCTATAGAGGTCGGAATGAAATTCCAGAAGTTGCAGTAGTTCCTTCATGTCATTTGGGATGTGTGTGCAAATTTCAGGTCATTCGGACATGGTTTGGTTGGGGTTTTTTATAAAAAGCGTAATCTAGAAGATTTTGGGATTCTTAGGCTTGAATCCGATGCAAATTTGATATTTTAATGTTGTTTTGAACGTTCCAAAAGTTGGAACAAGTTTGAATGGCGTTATGGGATATGTTTTCATGTTAAGTTGAGGTCCCGAGGTCCTCGGGTGAGTTTCGGGTGGTCAATCAGACCATATCTTATTTTGAAAGGTTGCAAAAAAACTGCTGAAGGATTTCAGGAAAATTGGCCTTCGCGTTCGCAAGTAGGTCCTCGCATTCGCGAAGGGTTAGATGGTGAGGTTGAGGAATTGGCCTTCGTGATTACGATTAAGGCTCCGCGTTCGCGAAGGGCTGGAGTCCTATGCATCGCGTTCGCTTGGTTCATGTCGTGTTCGCATAGAAGGAAAGTGGTCAGATGGGTTTGAGGTCAAGTTATTCATCGGGTTCGCGTCATTGGGACGCGTTTGCGTAGTTCAGTATCAAGTGTGTATCGCGTTCGCGAGGCTGGTGCCGCGAACGCATAGAGCTATTTTTGAATAGCTGGTGTTTGTTTATCGCGAACGCGATGATCATCCCACGTTCGCGAAGAAGGCTTTTAAAGCCTGGGCAGAATGTTTTAATAGAACTTGTCCGCGATTTTGGGGCTAACTTTCTCGATTTGTGAGCAATTTTGGATATTGGGAGAGCTAATTGAAGAGGGATTCAAGGGGAATCAGCTGGAGGTAAGATTTTTGAACTAAATATTCGATTATTATGTGAATTCCACCTAGAAAATCATGAGAACAAAGCCTAAAATAGAAGAACTAGTGCTTGAGAAATTGGACTTTTGATTTGGGATTTGAAGGACCATTTGGGGTCGGATTTGAGGAATTTTGATATGTATGAACTCGTGGGGAGATGAGGAATCTAATTATGTGAAAATTTCTGATTTTCGAGAATTGGGCCTGGGGCTCGGGTTTTTCTAATTTCGGGATTTTTGGTATTTTCCGATTGTTTTCGCTTGGGCTTTGTCCCCTTAGCATATTGTGATGTATTGGTTCAGATTTTGGAAAGATTCGACGCGTGTGGAGGTGGATTTGAGGGGCAAAGGTGTTGCGAGCTAGAGATTTAGTCGGTTCGAGGTAAGTAATGATTGTAAATATTGTCCTGAGGGTTTGAAATCCTAGATTACACATCGTTGTGTTACTTTGAGGTGACTTACATGCTAGATGATGAGTGTGGGGTAGAGCAGCACTAGGGATTGTGTCCATCTCGAACGATTATTTTAATGCGTATTTGATAGTTAATTGCTTGATGTTATTATATTTTTGGTTGTATGCCATGTTTGGGGCCTTATGCCGACTTGTTGAGACCCTTAGGGGCAGTTTTACTATCTTTCCTCACTCTATTTGTTTGAAAGCATATCCTCAGTCATGTTTTACCTGTTTATTACTCAAATCTGGCTTTATCACTATATTCTTAAAAATGTGGAACTGTTTTAGGCTAAGTTCCCTATTTTACTCATGGTCCAAGTGATCGTGAGATGATGACTGAGATAGACCGAGGGTCTGATTGTGAGATTGATGATTTTGATAGACTGAGAGTCTGATGATCAGGTTAATGACTGAGAAAGGCCGAGGGCCTAGTTGTGAGGATTATATATCTATGGATCGGGCTGCACGCCACAGTAATATATATATATATATATATATATATATATATATATATATATATATATATATATATATATATATATATATATTGATTGGGTTGCACGCCGCAATGATACTTATATGGATCGGGCTGCATGTCGCAGCGATATGTTGGATCGGGCTGCACGCCGCAGCGATATAGCGCTTGGGCTGTAGGAGCCCCTCCAGAGTCTGCACACCCTCAGTGAGCGCCGTCGACGAGATATATGAATCGGGCTGCAAGCCACAGCAGTTACTATATAGTACCTATTAAGCGTGAGTGCTGAGTGCGAGTACTGAATGGTAAGAGTTGAGTCACGGGTGACAGAGAGGCTAGCCCGAGGGGCGATAGATATATACATGCACATGATTGATGCTTTGCCTGAGAGGCCTGTTTATGAACTTATTTATTTCACTCCTCTTTAAAGTGAGTTTCTATCGAATATGTTGATTTATTGATTGTTTTCACTCATTTTTATATTGAGCCTCTATCGAAACGTTGAACAAAAAATAAAACAACTTTCATTTTTGCTTTAGTTTATGAGCTGTTTTGAATTTAATCACTGATTTGGCATTGGATATTTCCACTGAGATTTCAAGTTATGAGGTGTTTATGATTACTGTTTTGCCCGAGAGGCTGTTTTACGAACTATGTTTTTCCCAAGAGGCCGATTATGGTTTTCATGTCTTTATTTATAAATGGTATTGAACTCTTACCGAAACCGTTGTATGGTATTTGAAATGATTTTTACCAAAAGGCTGAATTTAAAATGAGACGATTGACTCGTATTATGATTTGAAAGCCTTATGTGCGTATTGATCCTAACGTGAATGTGGATTCACTGTTTCCTTCTGCTCGGTCTTTATTTACTCTTGTTACTTACTGGGTTGGAGTAATCACATTGCTCCCTACACCTCTTGTGTAGATTCAGGTATTTTGGAACCCGGTAGCGGGTGCTGGTTGCTCAGATGTAGAGTCATCAGAGTTAGCAAGGTGGCTGCATGATGTTCGCAGCATCGCTTCTTCCTTTTCACTTTTATTTCCGTACTTAGTACATTTTTAGTGTTGTTGTTGTATTCAGACCTTGGTAGATGCCCGTGGCTAGTGGCATCCCGATGTCGGGCTTATATATTAAATTCTGCACTGCTCTTTCAGACTTATATTATGAAATATTATTTTAATTAAAGGATTAAAAATGACTCTTAATGATTAAAGGGTTAATGTGAGTGTTGTGTGGGCTGGCCTTGTCTTCACGAGAGGTGCCATCTCGACCGGGCCAGTTTGGGGTCGTGACAAGTTGGTATCAGAGCCTAGGATACATAGGTCTCACGAATCATGAGCATGTTTAGTAGAGTCTCGCGGATTGGTACGGAGACGTCTGTATTTATCCTCGAGAGGCTGCAGAACCTTTAGGAAAAACTTCACATTCTTGGAATTTTTATCGTGCGTCCTTGATTCAGCTTGAGAAGTAACTCTTTGAATTCCTTCCATGTGTTCGTATGCGCATATGAGCGCTCAATATCAGATGTGCATCGATTGCTTGTGATTCCCCGATCGAAGGGCGAGATATGATCTCTGTGAATTGATGTTGGGCCAGTGTGGAGGATTTAAGGCCGGATCTTTGCCTATAGCTTGAGCATCGAGGTGCCGATTGTGTGAGAAAATGTCTTTGAACTGATATGTTCGATAGTGTCCTTATTAGTGGAAGTGACGGCTGCATGGCAATGTGATGAGTATGTTGTGACTGCAAGATGCATTCTTATGAATTGGAAGCGACGAGTTATGGGTGTGCGAAGAATCTTTTCATGTTTCCTAGTTGGGAGTGGAGAAAATTCCATGTTGCAGTATGAGTTCAGACTTAGGAATACTAAGTGACTACGTAATGTTTGTGACGGTGGAAGTCATAGAGAAATGTTAGTTGAAGGAAAAGCAGGTTGGTTGTCTCCTGCAAGTGTACTAAGGTTGTGTGATCCTTACGTGTTTGTTAGAAGATCTCATTTGCAAATGAAATATAAGTGTTGAAATTTGAATTTTTGGGTCGTTAAAGAGAGTGGGTTTAACTGTTGTGAGAGTGAATGTGAGATTTGCAGAAGAGTTAAAGTACTAGATGATTTGTGTCTTCACAAGCTTACAAAGGAATTGAGTCTAATATCACTATGGTATTATGGCATTAATAGAGTATATGCGTTATGAGTTATTGAGTGTGTGTTGACCTATGGCTTCGAGCCAAGTGGGGGAGTTTGGTGTTGACTAGTTGATTGCTCAGTTATGAGCTATGTTGGTTCCAGGTTGAGGTGTTCGGGTGAATCAGTTATGGCCCACGAAGATTGAGATCGAGGATGGCTCGAGTGAAGGAAAATTTTGACAAAGGTCATGATATAAATCATATGTGTAAGAGAATCACGGAATGTCTTGAGTCGTTGTTGGTAAAGGATGCTCGGTGCGTAGAGCAGGAAGTTGCGTGGTTCTGATGGAATAATGTCAGCTTCCGCGATGTCAGAGTTCTAATGAGGCACGGGTGGTTCTGTTCGTTTGGTCAGGCTAATTGCAGTTTGAATAGAGCGAATGACTCTCGAGAATGGTTCTAATGTGTTCAATATTCTACATATAATAGTTGGGTATCTGAAAGTTGTATACATGGTTAGAAACCGAGTTTTCATTGGAAGGGGTCATGACAAGTGGTATTTCTATGTTAATTATAGGATTCTATGTATCAGTATCAGGAAGGTAAAGGTAACGGATTTAGATTCGTAGGAAGTCTCTTTATAGTAAAGTATTTTGATCGTGGTGCTCATGGGAATATCTGAGAAAGTATTCGGCGGCTTATGAGCCTTAGACGCTGTGGCTTTATGCTTGGGTTCCGTGTGGTATGTCTGGGTTGAGGAATTGTGAGTTTATAGAAATAATGAGTATCGAGTTGAAGGTAAGAAGGGAATTCGGATAGATGGGAGGCCGAGTTGGTATGGTAAGTATATGATTAGCTCTTTGGATGCTTACGAGATAATGCGTTTCTACAGGTATTTCGCGGTAATTCTGTTGGGTTTTAGTGACCTGCATAGTTCGTTCGAGTTAGAAGTATTTAGTCCTGACAATTCAGATTTGTGTAAATGGGATTCAGAGAGTTCTAAATGGTTTCCACCACAGTTAGAGAGGTATATTTTTCATATTGGCGTGAGGAGCATGGGATGTATCGTGATTTTCTTTTAGAGGGGACCAATAGAAAGTTCTTGAATAGTTGAGTACGTAGATGTTTGTGGCTCAAAAGGTATATGAATCTCTTGCGGTTATCCTAGAGTGGTACGGTTATGCGGTATGTTGTGTAAGACTGAGATTTGCATGTGTAAGGTCACGGTTCAGATTTAAATTGAAGGTTATAAATTCTTAGGCAGCGCGGGCAGTTTCAGATAATTAGAGAAATGAACTTCAGATGATTTGAGAAGGAATCTCCAGATGATTAAGGAAATAGTAATGCTAATGAAGGTGATTTGACGAGGGTATATGTTCCATAAAGAGGTAATGTGATTGAGTTCCTCGGTAGCATTGTAGCATTTCTCGTCAGATTAGCTGTTGATATTCGAGTTTGCTTGGCAGCACAGAATTATCTTAGAGCATCTCTCATGGAAAGATTGAGTTCTACATGTGAGTTATATGTGCGAGTGGCGGAATTAGGATCAGATATGGTAATTTGTGTGTTTTATGGACTTGGAGACTATAAGTTCTTATATGCAGGGTAGCTCGTGGTTGTGGATGGAAAATATGGGTAAGCTAGTCTGATGTTAGTATGTGCCATGATTCAATCATTGTGAACCTTTGAAGGATTATTTATCTGTTGTGTGTAACTAGAGTTGATGTGTGGTCCATTTGTAGACCTATATGGATATATGTCCGGCATCGAGATGGTTTTGTTGACTTCGAGTTGCTGTAGGCAAAAGATGTGTTGATTCGGTTGTTTTTGAGCTATTAGCAATTAGGGGGATCTATGATTTACCTTTCTGTATTGCGAGACGTTACGATCGGTTGGTTATAGGCACCTATGGTGTGATTCTATCAGAGTTTCATAGTGGAAGTCGAGCGGGAAGAGTAATTGGGAGTTGCTGGTGTATCGGTTATGTCCTATTGGGTTTGCGTGGTGTATGTTATTTGTTTCACGGTGGGTGTAATGATTTGCTTTGGTTCTAGACATCAATTGAGCGTAGTGGTCGATTTCGAGCATAGTGACCTGAGGTGTTTCATGTGGAGCACTGATTGGATAAGATCGCGCGTCGCAGCGAAGCTATATGGAGATATGACCTGGCAGGTTAGATCCGTGTGTTCTATATCTATGATGCGAGACGGGTTCTCAGCCGTGTGTTATGATGGTACTGGTGAGCTTGAGGTACAGCTCTTTCATTTGAGTCAGTTTCATGATGTGAGTATGTTCGGATTGTTGCTTATTGGTGTGCGGACTGCGAAAGTTCTGGCTTTAGCCTGTTTTGATGTGTCATGTCACCAGAGTAATTGTGTTGGATTAGATGAGATCGTTGGGGTCTTTAATGAATACAAACGGATTCGATTTCAGCATGTTTGATGGATAAATATCGAGGTTCGGCTCAGAAATTTGCTATGGTCCCTGCCAAAGGAGAAGTAGCCTTATGGATGGTCGATCTGAGAAATGGTTATGCTTTGTTGTGTGTTTCATTTATCATTGGCAGTATATGAAAGTGTTGGAATGAGACTTTAGTTGTTAAGAGGTTTTCTATCGGTATTCAGTTGTTATGTGCAGCTGCTGTGATTAGAAGTTATTGCTGCAAGTGTTTGAGTTATGTGGTATATCATGTGATTGTGCCTGAGATAGCATATATGGTTTGTTACAACTTTTTTTGGACTTATTCACAGTATAAATGTGAGATTCTGATTGTATTGAGGATTTTAGAAGCACAAATGTGGTTCTATGATTTATGGACTAGGATGGATTGTGAAATTTCAGTTATATTGTGTTATCGAACCTATTTGAGATAGGGTGACGTGGGATCACCCCTCGGTATGTGTATAATAAGGTTAGTCAGCGATTGGTTGGCTTTTAGAACAACTCTGGGCACGTTCGAGGACGAACGTGTGTGTAAGTGGGGGAGGATGTAACAACCCGACCGGTTGTTTTGAGATTTTGCACTTTGATCGCCAGTTCTCGGGCATGACTTGCCCCGTGTGATATATTATGACTTATGTAAATCGTTGGTTTTGGTTTTCAGGGTGATCGGAATGAATTTGGAAGAAAACACTTTTCAATTGAACTTGAAATTTGAAAGGTTTGACCAAGATTTGACTTGTTTGTATATGATCTCGGATCGGAATTTTTATGATTTGATTATCTGCTTTAGGTGATTTGGAACTTAGGAGTGTGACCAGATTGCATTTTGGAAGTCCGTGGAAGGTTTAGGCTTAAGTTGGCGAAATTGAGATTTCGACGTTTTCCGGTCGATAGGTGAGAATTGGATATAGAGGTCGGAATGAAATTCTGGAAGTTGCAGTAGTTCCATCATGTCATTTGGGATGTTTGTGCAAACGTTTAGGCCTTTCGGACGTGGTTTGGATGGTTTTTTATTAAAAGCGTAATCTAGAAGATTTTGGGATTCTTAGGCTTGAATCCAATGCAAATTTGATGTTTAAATGTTGTTTTGAGCGTTCTGAAGGTTGCAACAAGTTTGAATGACGTTATGGGATATGTTGGCATGTTTGGTTGAGGTCCCGAGGGCCTCGAGTGAGTTTCGGGTGGTCAACCAAACCATTTCTTGTTTTGAAAAGTTGCAGAAAAACTACTGAAGGATTTTAGGAAAATTGGCCTTCGCATTCGCGAGTAGGTCCTCGCGTTCGCGAAGGGTTAGCTGGTGAGGTCGAGGAATTGGCCTTCGCGATTGCGATTAAGGCTCCACGTTTACGAAGGTCTGGAGTCCCGTGCATCGCGTTCTCGTGGTTCATGCCGCGTTCGCATAGAAGGAAAGTGGTCAGCTGGGTTTGAGGTCAAGTTATTCATCGCGTTCGCGATCATTGGGACGCGTTTGCGTAGTGCAGTATCAAGTGTGTATCGCATTCGCGAGGCTGGTGCTACGAACGCATAGAGCAATTTTTGGATGGCTGGTGTTTGTTCATCGCGAACGCGATGATCATCCCGCATTCGCGAAGAAGGCTTTTACAGCCTGGGCAGAATGTTTTAATAGCCCTTGTCCGCGATTTTGGGGCTAACTTTCTCCATTTTTAAGCGATTTTGGAGCTTGGGAGAGCTAATTGAAGAGGGATTCAAGGGGAATCACCTGGAGGTAAGATTTTTGAACTCGATATTCGATTATTATGTGAATTCCACCTAGAAAATCATGAAAACTACGTCTAAAATTGAAGAACTAGGGCTTGAGAAATTGGACTTTTGATTTGGGATTTGAAGGACCATTTGGAGTCGGATTTGAGAAATTTTGTTATGTATGAACTCGTGGGGAGATAAGAAATCTAATGATGTGAAAATTTCTGAGTTTCGATAAGTGGGCCCGAGGCTCGGGTTTTGCTAATTTCGATATTTTTGGTATTTTCTGATTGTTTTCGCTTGGGATTTGTACCCTTAGCATATTGTGACGTATTCGTTCTGATTTTGGATAGATTCGACACTTGTGGAGGCGTATTCGAGGGGCAAAGGCGTCGCGAGCTAGAGATTTAGCTGGTTTGAGGTAAGTAATGATTGTAAATAGTGTCTTGAAGGTTTGAAACCCCGGATTACACATCGCTGTGTTACTTTGAGGTGGCTTACATGCTAGATGACGAGCGTGGGGTAGATCACCGCTGCGAATTGTGACCTAGTCCATCCCGAACGATTATTTTAATGCGTATTTGATTGTTAATTGCTTGATGTTATTATATTTTTGGATGTATCCATGTTTGGGGCCTTGTGCCGACTTGTTGAGACCGTTAGGGGCATTTTTACTATCTTTCCTTACTCTATTTGTTTGAAAGCATATCCTCAGTAATGTTTTACCTGTTTATTACTCAAATCTGGCTTTATCACTATATTTTTAAAAATGTGAAAACTGTTTTGGGCCGAGTTTCGTGTTTTACTGATGGTCCAAGTGACCATGAGGTGATGACTAAGATAGACCGAGGGTCTGATTGTGAGATTGATGATTGTGATAGATTGAGAGTCTAATGGTGAGGTTTAATGACNNNATGGTGAGGTTAATGACTAAGAGAGGCCGAGGGCCTAGTTGTGAGGATTATATATCTATGGATCGGGATGCACGCTGCAGTAATATATATATATATATGTGGATCGGGCTGCACGCCGCAGCGATACTTATATGAATCGGGCTGCACACCGCAGCGATATGTTGGATCGGGCTGCATGCCGCAACGATATAGCGCTTGGGTTGTAGGAGCCCCTACGGAGTTTGCACACCCCTAGTGAGCGCAGTCGATGAGATATATGGATCGGGTTGCACGCCGTAGCGGTTACTATATGGTACCTATTGAGCATGAGTGCTGAGTGCGAGTACTGAATGTTAAGAGTGGAGTCATGAGTGACAGAGAGGCTAGCCCGAGGGGTGATATATATATATATATATATATATGTATATATATATATATATATATATATATATATATATATATATATATATATATATATATATATATATATATATATATGCACATGAGTGATGCTTTTCCTGAGAGGCTTGTTTACGAACTTATTGATTTCACTCCTCTTTAAAGTGATTTTCTATCGAATATGTTAATTTATTGACTGTTTTCACTCATTTTTATATTGAGCCTCTGTCGAAACGTTGAAAAAAAAATGTTTTAAAACAACTTTCATTTTAGCTGGGGTTTGTGAGCTGTTCAGAATTTAATCACTAATTTGGCATTGGATATTTCCACTGAGATTTTCAAGTTATGATGTGTTTATGATTACTGTTTTGCCCGAGAGGCTGTTTTAGGAACTATGTTTTGCCCATGGGGCCGATTATGGTTTTCATCTCTTTAGTTATAAATGGTATTGAACTCCTACCGAAACCGTTGGAAGGTATTTGAAATGATTTTTACCAAAAGGCTGAATTTAAAATGAGACGATTGACTCGTATTATGATTTGAAAGCCTTATGTGCTTATTAAGCCTACAGTGAATGTGGATTCATTGTTTCCTTCTGCTCAGTCCTTATTTACTATTATTACTTACTGGGTTGGAGTACTCACATTACTCTCTGCACCTCGTGTGTAGATTCAGGTATTTCGGAACCCGGTAGCGGGTGCTGGTTGCTCAGATGTGGAGTCAACAGAGTTAGTAAGGTGGTTGCATGACGTTCGCAGCACTGCTTCTTCCTTTTCACTTTCATTTCCGTACTTAGTATATTTTTACTGTTGTTGTTGTATTCAGACCTTGGCTGATGCTCATGGCTAGTGACACCCCGATGTCGAGCTTGTATATTTAATTTTGCACTGTTCCTTCAGACTTATATTATGAATTTTGTTTTAATTAAAGGATTAAAAATGACTCTTAATGATTAAAGGGTTAATGTGAGTGTTGTGTCGGCTGGGCTTGTCTTCACAAGAGGCGACATCACGATCGGGTCGGTTTGGGGTCGCAATTTATTGCCCTATTTTATACAGAAAAACCAATAATTGTTTCCAAAATATCATTTTTGGTGATCCATTTATTGGATTCTCATATTTATGCTAAAATATAGCTAATATAATGTTTTCATATTTTTACAAATCTATTTAGTATTTTTAAAGCTAGATTGCATATAATTGCAATATTAGCCTCTTTTGGATTTAATTACGTTTATATCTATAAAAATTAGGTCTAGTATTTTAGTTTGATAATTATGTGCTATTAATAATTTTGGTACCTTTAATTTATTTCCAGAAATTATTTTACTGTTTTTATAAATCAAACAGGGAAAAGTTGCTATTTAAATGTTAGCCCCATTTTATTTCAATTTTAGCCTGATTTGGCACCCCAATTGAAACTATTTGAAACCCCGACCCAATTCCAATTTAACCCGACCCAAACCCATCATCATAACCCGCCCACTCACCCATTTTAATCCAAGTAGTTGCTCATTCAAATCATCGGCCAACAACCATCCTTTCCTTTTTTAATCTCAAACTGCCCCTAACCCTAACCATTTCACACACCCCGCTGCCTCTGAATCTCCTCCTCTCTCAATCCTCTCTCAAACCCTATCCAACCCTAGCCGCCGACATCAACTGCAACCCTAAAACCTTCCAAATCCATGGCTTCCAAGGTCATCGGAGGCCTGTATCCACCTCTCATGGCTTCTACGTGTTCGATTATTATGGTTTCAAGGCTAGATCTTGAAAGAGCTTGGTCCAGACCTTGGTCGATTTTAGTTTATGGCTATTCTCCAATCGTGCCTGGCCTTTCTCCGGCCGGCCATGGCTATTCGAGTCTAACTTTTGACTCTCCTACTCAGATCGATGATTTTCAAAGCCTTTCTCACCACTTGGGGTTCTTCTGAAACCCTAGCCTCTAAGATTCTTCCGATTTCTTTTAGATCTATTTCAGATCTGTGTTTGCTCTAAACTTCTAAACGTTTTTCTCAAAGTTCTTTTACAACTCTACCATCAAACCCCTTATCTTTCTGATTAAGGTTCTGCTAAGTTATTTCGAAACCATTCTTTGATTTTTGATATGTTTTGTTGTGTTTGCTCATATTATCCTTCTGCTTGAGTTTGCATATTAAAACCCCTAATTTCTTTCAACTATTTATTAAATGAATATTTGTTTGCTTGAGTTTTTGTTCAATTTGTCTATTTATCTTGTTTTTTTTTAAAAAGAAACCCTTCTATTGTTGAAAATCTTATGGCTTTGGGTATGAGACTGTTCGTGTAAGTGCAGAAGTTCCTTTTCGAAATCTCTTTGTGTGATTCTTCTAATTCTAGGTTTCTATCTTCTCTTTGACTCGCCTATGTTGAAAGCCCTAATTTTTTCTAGGTTTGTTCGTTTGATTTTGTTCTTGTTTGAGTTTCTGTGACTATCTCTCTTCGAATGTGTTTCTACTGAGTTTCTTATGCCTAACTTGCATCAACTTTATGTGCTTGTGTTCGTCTTGACTGGTTAAGACTTGCCTCTTTGATTGCTATGTTTGGTTGCTCATATCTCACTCTATTTATATGCTAAAACATGACTCATGACTCTCTCTTTGATTGACGTTGAGCTCCCTATTTCCTGGCTTGGTTTGAAAACTTTCCTTTAGACTTTCGATTCTCCTATTTTAACTTGGTTTAATTGCTTATTCATGGGAACCCATGTTACTCTCCTTAAATCAGTAACTTTGAATCCTTGATTCCCTGATTTACTATGTGCTGATTTTCAATTATCTCCATTTCTGCAACTTTATTCTGTTTACTTACCTTATTTGGGTTAACCGAGTATTTTACTGATTCTTCATTAGTGGTTCCCTTAATTGAAACACTGTGTACTTACCCCTAATTGTCTATTCTGCACATGATGTTATACTTGATTTCTTTCCTTAAATATTTTTTACCAATTACCGTTGGTTGGTTGCCCCTTAATTAAAGGAGTAATTGCATTGATTTGATTCTGATTAGTACTTAGTTCCACAATTACTAGAAAATTGTAATTCTTGCCTTATTTTTACATGGTTTTGAACTACTATATATACATACTCTCTCATTAACACAAACACAAACACTTTTAGTTCTGAACTCACACTTACACTCAAAACACTCTCTCTTGCTTTACTACTTGTACAATGGTGTGTATAGCTGGCAGAAAGCCAAAGCTATATTTCGAAGTCCTGCTACCTTTGTTTACTGCATTTTGCTTCTTTGACTGGTATGTTCTAATTAAGTTTTTAGCATCAACAACAACATGGTTACTTAACGTTCTTGCATTCTTGTCTGTCTACTGCTTGTATCTAATTCAGTACTTTCATTTAGCATGCTGTAATTTCTTTTATCTTGTTCTGAATCAATGTATTATGAATCCTAAATCCCTACCCCAATGTGTTTGATACTTATGGTTTGTTTGGGGCATGACAACATCGAATATTGTTGAACATGACTCAAACTTGGTCCTTCTAGGATCAAAACCTCCATGTTACCCTTATATGTTGTGTGTTCTGGTTAATTTAAAAGCATGACAACACTCATATTGTTGTGCATGCCCAGAATTGACTCATGCCTAAGTATATAGGCCCTTGCAATGGATTCCCAATCCCATGCCCCCTTTGGTGTGAAATTATCAAGTCTTTAAAGTATTAATGGCTGTCTCCTATCACCCTTTCCTTTCCTTTGTCCCCTCAGCTTTAAAAACTCACTTTCGGCACTTCCACTCTATCTTAGACTTATGTTCTGCCCCCCTCATGTGAGCCTTGCCTTGGGACCCATGAGCTCCCTCTGAACTTGGACACATGAGGGCTGGCATTTTCATACTACACTTGTCCCTATTCTGGTGATGTAATCCGGGTGTGAGCACTGCCCGGGGTCCTATTGAGGCCCTTAGGGAACTCTGACACACTCAAGTTTGAGAAAGGCTTTGAAGCAATGGCATCTTAAGGCAGTTTATTTCATAGCTCAGGGAGGAACCAAGAATCGGGCTTCCTCTAGTTGTATGTTTATGTACTTTGATGTAATTTGTTGTTCTTGGTTTATAATAATTTGTAATGAACATTAGGGATGGCTAGTAAAAAGGGTTGGGTATTTATGCATGTCAAGGGTAGAAACCATGCCTATAGGACTATTTTAATTCTGCATAATTCAAACTGCATCTAGAAATCATGCTTATAGAGATTTATTTACTCTGCATATTTAATATCACGCCTATATAACCTGCCTATAGGAATTCATTCTACAATTTTGCACGTTTAGATATCATGTTTTAGGGCCCAAGTGTTTATAATCTAGTAACGCGTTAAAATCAGTAACATCTAGAAATCATGCCTATAAGGGTTCATAAGTGAAATCATGTTCGTTTCTACTCACATGCAATGTTAGGTATTATGTCTATAAGGATCTAAAATCAGTATCGCATAGAAATCATGCCTATGGGGATTCTTAAATAAATCTGATTCGCTTCATTCACAGTCACTATTAGATATCATGCTCCTACGGATTAAAATCAATAATAGTAGATACTATCACCTGCAGAACCTGTAACCAGTATAATTTAGTTTGTCCATTCTGAATCTCTTAATAATAATCTAATTCCCTTGCTTAACAAGGTTCAGCAAGCATGTCTATAAGATTTAAAACAATCCGTTTTGAGTTATACTATCTCATAACCTTCTGAACTAAGTAGATATCATACCTATAGGACCCCGTCTAAACATTTAGGCAAGCCTTAGGCAATATAAGTAAAACTGAACTCGCCTCTGTTATTTGTTTAAGTGTTACAATCAGTAGGTAGGCTCGATTCTGTTTCCTTACTGAGTCATGTAATAAGCCAGCCTGCTGCAATACAACAGTCAACTCTTCCCTCAAGTATATATTTTAGAATCAGACCTTACTTATTTATTTAAGTCATGCTATTGTATTGTTTTGTTTGAAGGAGGTATACTTGAGCCTTATGTGTTTATGTGTTTCACCTTTAATATGCAGTCTTTATATGTTTTGTCTGTTGACTTAGAACTTTTGCCTTTGAAACTTCAAATAAGCCTAATATCCCTCCCTTTTAGGATTAGTAGTCCTAAGTGACTCCGGGATAGATAGGAATGTGATGGGTAATAGCATGCAATAAGTAATCGAGACCAATCTGCGCTTTAATACCTTAATGGGGTGGGAAGGGTAGATATGGATATGATGACCGGTGCGCTAATACCACGTGTAACCTCTCTTTTGAGGAGTGATTACCGGGTATTTATTGATTTAATACATATTTTTATTAAACCTAGGACCCCCTTTCTTTATCCCCTTCTCTTTTTCAGCATTGTAACTCTTACTTAAAATCGGCTTTTTTAATTGCTCTTTCAAACTTTGTTTACTTTCAGACCATTGTGTATTGAAATACCCTCTTATTTGAGCCTTATCTGCTTATATGTTAATTGCACCCCAAATTCACAATAACTGTCTGGCCGAGAACCACACTAGTGGATCCTGAGGGGTGCCTAACATCTTCCCATTGGGATAATTTCAAGCCCTTACCCAATCTCTGGTTACCCAAACAAACTTAGAATTGAATCTCTATTGGTGTCCTAATTCACCTTAATCATTAGGTGGCGACTCTTCAAATGCAAAACCCAGTTACCAAAAGGAAGGAACGAGTTGTCCTTCCAAATGTCATAAACTCGATTTCGCGAGAAAAAAGGGGCGCGACAGTGAGCTGCAGGTGCAGGATCGCGGCGCAGAACATAAAAATGGGGGTTTGGTCATTTTTCTCATAGTTGGACTTTTGGAACTCGGTTGGAGGCAATTTTTAGAGTGCTTTTCATCCTATTGGAAGAGGTAAGTAAAGTTTGATCACATTTAATTATAGATATTGATTATCCAGTAATTATTACACCTAGTTTATATAAATTAAAGTTAATTTTGGGGATTGTAGGCTATGTTATTAGATAGTGATATTTGGTGATTGAGGATTTAATTGTGGATCGAATTGGATGAAATTAGTATGGTTGGACTCGTAATTGAAAAGGTGTTCGGAACTTGTGAATTTTGCCGGGTTCCGGGTTGCGGTCCTAGGGTTGACTCTTTGGGTTTACAATGTATATTTGATTCAAGACTTTAGCTTTATCATTTGGAATTATTTTCAGTGGTTTTTATTGAGGATAGTAGGTTGCTTTGGCTAGATTCAAATCATTCGGTGGTCGATTTGCATGGCAAGGACTTTTTTGGAGTATTGATTTGCGTGTTTTGAGCTAAGTAACATATCTAAACTTAGATTTGAGGATACTTAACCCTGGTAACCATATTACATGAGAGGCATTGGGGTGACGCACGCTCTAGGTAACGGGCGTGTGTGCGTGCACCAAAGTGTTCATGATTAGAGGTGGGTTTTTAGGCTATTATGGGATTGTTTTGCTATCGTCCCCATTTATATCCGTGCTTTCTAAACATGTATGATTGTTTGAGTTCTGATTCATATTAGAAATTATGTTTAGGCTATGTGCTACTTGTTGAGACTTGATAGGGCTATTCTTGCCATTTCTGAGTTATTGCCTTTATTGTACACATACTCTCAATCATGATGCTATATCCGTGTATGACATCTTTGTCTTATTACGTTATTATTTGATCCTCGCATGTTATTTGATGCCTCATATTTGTAATATTGTTAAAATTGAATACTATGAGATGTGGTTAACGGAGACTCGACCGATTGATTATGATTTTGGGACTTATAGCAGATTTGGTATTGATTTTGAGGTAACGCGTACGTCAGGCTCATATTGGGCTAAGCATTATTGATTTGGGGCGACGTGTGCGCCAGGCCTCACTATTGGACTATGTTATTATGTTTAGCGCTTGGGCAAGATCTGTCCTTCCAAAGTCTGGCATACCAGCAGTGGGCGCAGGCAGTGTTTTTGTCTACGTGCTTGATGATGGGCAGTTGACCTAGGCATCTATACAGTGCTAAGTGTCGTATATGGTTATTCTTATTGGTTTCATTGTGATATTGTTGATTTTATATGTATATTTGACATATATGCATAAAGATGTACTTTCCTCATGCTAGCTGGTAAATGAAGTGTATTATCCATTTTGGGTTTAAACTGTTATACTTGAAAAGCATGCCTAAGTTCCTGAAATGTGAACAAGTTGAACATAACATCATTATGTTACCTGCTTCTACAATTTTTCCTTATATTATGAATAGTAACTGGTTATTGATATAGTCTTTGACTGTGTTTTTGAGCTTGTCACTACTTTCAGCCCAAGATTAGTTTTGTTACTTATTGAGTACATGAGGTCGGTTGTACTCATACTATACTCTCCACTTCGTGCATCTAGGCACTTCCGGACTAGGTGATTGATCGCTGCCTACTCCGCACTACTAAAAAGTAGGAAGAGAGGGTTGCAATAGATTTTACCCGATTTGTGGGTCGGGATCGATTTCCACAGGGAGCTAGGAAGGGAGTCGAGTATCTATCTAGAGTAGAATTGTGTATTTGTTCCAAATATCACTTCCAATCATTTTTGGTTTTTCTTTAACAATCTACTATTATCAACTAATAATTATAATGCAACTAGAGTATGCTAAACGAAAATTGCGAAAAGTTGTATCTAATGGATGCACTAGGGTAGTGACTTTCACCTAGGTGGCTAATTGACGGGTAATTTCTTCTAAGGCATGATTGACATTATATGTTACAACTGTTTCACGATATTATCCACTCTCACACCTCTCGCTAGAGAGAGTGATTTTGCCTAATTGGTGTCACGACCCCAACCCCGATCGTGATGGCACCCAACACAATGCTAGGCAAGCCCGACCAAACAATATCCTTAACCCAATTCCTTATACAGTTTATTTTTGATTAACATAGATAATCAACCAATTCATAATACTTAAAGCCTGAGATAAGAGTTTAATATGCGGAATATCAAATAAAAACCTCCAACATAGCCCGAAAAGATTCGGTGTCACAAGTCTGAGCCTCTAATACATGAGTATCAACCTACTACATATCGTTCTAAAGAAGTACGGAATAAAGAAATAAGATAAAGGGAAGAATCAGGGCTGCGAACGTCATGCAGCTACCTTGATGCTCCCGGATATGTTCTGCCCAGCTGGAAGTCCTCAACAGTCTCAGAAGCACCTGGATCTGCACGCAAGGTGCAGGGAGTAATGTGAGTACTCCGACTCAGTGAGTAATAAATATAAATAAAGGCTGAGATTAAGAAATACTGAATAGGCACAATGTAAGCTATAATGCAGCAATTCAAACCAAGTAGTATAAAGTCAGTAGACCAGTGAAACCAATTATGGATAAACTGCAACAGATAAGTAAATAAGTGACAGTCAAATATGAAATGCAACACATAGTACGGTACTCTCTAGTACCATGTGCGGCGTGCAGCCTGCTCCATTTATTTATCGTCGACGGCACTTACTGTGGGGTGTGCAAACTTCGGGAGGGGCCCCTTACGGCCCAAGCGCAATATAAAGCCATCTCGTGGCATCAAATAAGCCCTCGGCCTCATATCAATATCAATATAATACCGTTGCGGCACGCAGCCCGATCCCATACTCAGTCCAAAATCACATAAGCCCTAGAAATATCTAGCCCAAACTTCATTAGAAATATTAATTAAGTTTCGGGTTTGAGAAAAGGTGATTGAGTTTGCAAAACAGTATTAAATACTAGGACTGAGTTCAATAATATGTAATAATGGTAAGAAACAGTAAATGCAATCCTGAATGATTCAATCAGTTGGCAAGAAGCGCAAATATGGCAACCAGCTCAAATTATAATGATAACAAGTGAATTTCAATCAAATACGCAGTAATTCATTAACCGGGACGGACCAAGTCACAATCCTCAACGGTGCTCTACCCCACGCTCGCTACCCGGCGTGAAAGTCACCTCAATATAGCACTATGATGTGCAAATCCGGGGTTTCAAACCCTCAGGACATCATTTACATCTATTACTCACCTCGAGCCGGCCAAAATCCTAGCTCGCTATGCCCTTGCCTCTCAAATCGGCCTCCTCGCGCGTCGAATCTGACCAAACCCACAATGAATACGTCACAATATGCCAATGGAACAATACCCAATCAAAAACAATCGAAAAATATTAAAAATCTCGAAATTAGCAAAATCCGAGCCCTGGGCCCACTTTTCGAAAATAAGAAAATTTTACATCAGTGGGTTCCTCATCTCGCCGTGAGTCTATACATATAAAGAATACCAAAATCGGAGTCCAAATGACCCCACAAATCCCAATTTTTGCTCTCTTAAGTTTCAAGCCCTAAACTACCATTTTTGCCCATTAATTTCTTGAGTTTTCAGCCCTAATCCTTGTATTTACACCATAAAATCGTGTTTTAAGTGCAAGAATCCATACCTTATCGAAACCACTTGAAATCCCTCTTCAAAATTGCCCACAATTCTCCAAGTCCGAGTTAAAAATGAGAAACCCTTCAAAAATTCGCGAAGATGAATTTAAATACCTCTGCCCAGTCGAAATTGCTTCTGCGGTCAACTTTTGCGACTTCTGCTTTTGCGGTCAACCCTCCACTTCTGCGAAAATTAACTTAAGTCCAAGTTCCGCATCTGCGGTCAAATCCCGCATCTGCGGCTTCTGCTTCTGCGGTATTTCCTCCGCATTTGCGGATTCCACTAAAATCTCAAATACCGCAGCTGCGGTCCACCAATCGCATCTGTGCTTCCGCAGATGCGGTCCCCACTCTGCATCTGCGGTCCCTGACAAGCCTTCACAAAACCGCACCTGCGGCCCTCTATCTCGCATCTACGAGACCGCTTCTGCGGTCCCATTTCCGCATAAGCAAAAATACTAGAAGCAGTAGTGGATTTAGAATCTCTCAAGTCCAAAACATCCCGTTAGCCATCCTAAATCACCCCGAGGCCCCCGGGACCTCAACCAAAACCACCAACAACTTCTATAACATCATTCAATCTTGTCCCAATCATTAAAACACCTCAAACAGCACTAAAACCATCATTTCTCATCGAATTCAAGCCCTTCTTCAAAAACTTCCGAAATATGCATTCGATCAAAAACCTAACCAACTCACCTCCAAATGGTCTGAAATTTTGCACACACATCCCAATTCACCTAACGGAGCTACTGCAACTCTCGTATTTCCATTCCAACCCTCGGATCAAAATCTCACCCACCAACCAGAAATCACCAAAATACTAACTTCGCCAATTCAAGCCTAATTCTACACCGGACCTCCAAAATCACTTCCGAACACACTCCTAAGTCACAAATTATACCCCGAAGCTAACCGAATCATCGGAATTCATATCCGAGCCCTCTAACACATAAGTTAACATACGGTTAACTTTTCCAAACTAAGCCTTCCGTAAAGAGACTAAGTGTCTCATTTCCTTCTAAAACCAATCCAAACCAACTCGTTCACACAAGACACTGTTAACGAAGCATAAAGAAGCAAAAAATGGAGAAAGCGGAGTGGTATCTCACGTGACGACGGGTCGGGTCGTCACATCCTCCCCAACATAAACAAACACTCGTCCTCGAGCGAGTCAAGAAACATACCTGAAGCCTCAAATAGGTGAGGATATCTTCTCCGCATCTCCCGCTCGGTATCCCAGGTAGCCTCCTCCATGGGCCGACCTCTCCACTGCACCTTCACCGAAGCAACATCCTTTGACCTCAACTTCCAAACCTGACAATCCAAAATGGCTGCTGGCTCTACATCATAAGTTAAACCACCCTCCAACTGAACTGTGCTGAAATCCAGAACATGGGACGGGTCTCCAATATACTTCTGGAGCATAGAAACATGAAAAACTAGATGCACGCCTGAAAAGTTGGGTAGCAAGGCAAGCTCATAAGCCACCTCCCAAATCCTCCTAAGTACCTCAAAAGTCCCAATGAACCGCGGACTCAATTTCCCTTTCTTTCCGAATCTCATAACACCCTTTGTGGGTGAAACCTTCAGCAGGACCTTCTCACCAATCATATAGGATACATCTCAAACCTTCCTAGCCGCATAGATCTTCTGTCTCGACTGCGTTGTATGGAGTCTCTCCTGAATTACCGTCACCTTCTCCAATACATCCTGAACCAAATCTGTCCCCAACAATCTAGCCTCACTGGGCTCGAACCAACCAACTGGAGATCTACACCGTCTCCCATACAAGGCCTCATACGGTGCCATCTGAATGCTGGACCGATAGCTGTTGTTGTAGGCAAACTCTGCAAGTGGTAGAAACCGATCCCCTGACCCTCGAAAGTCAATAACACAGGCGCGTAGCATATCCTCTAATATCTGAATGGTGCGATCGGACTGTCCATCCGTCTGAGGGTGAAAGGCTATGCTTAAATGTACCTGAGTACCCAACTCTCGCTGAACCGTCTGCCAAAACTGAGAGGTAAACTGAGTGTCCCGATCTGATATGATGGAAATTGGGACACCATGCAACCGAAAAATCTCCCGGATATAAATCTCTGCCATCCGCTCTAAAGAATAAGTAGTACAAACCGGAATGAAGTGCGCGGACTTGGTCAGCCTGTCTACAATCACCCAAATAGCATCAAATTTCTTCAAAGTCCGAGGGAATCCGGTAACAAAATCCATAATGATCCTCTCCCATTTCCACTCAGGAACAACCATCTACTGCTGCAAGCCACCTGGTCTCTGATGCTCATATTTCACCTGCTGACAATTGAGACACCGAGCTACAAACTCCACAATATCTCTCTTCATCCTCCGCCACCAATAGTGATGTCTAAGATCCTGATACATCTTCGCGACACTCGGATGAATGGAATACCGCGAGCTATGGGCCTCCTCCAATATCAACTCCCGAAGATCCACATTGGGCACGCAAATCCAACCCTGCATCCTCAACACACCATCATCGCCAATGGTCACGTCTCTGGCATCATCATGTTGCACCCTATCCTTAAGGACAAGCAAATGTGGATCATCATACTTACACTCTCTGATGCGGTCGTATAAGGAAGACCGAGAAACCACACAAGCCAACACCCGACTGGGCTCCGAAATATATAGTCTCACAAACCGATTGGCCAAGGCTTGAACATCGACTTCAAATGGCCTCTCCTCAACTGGAATGTATGCCAAGCTCCCCATCCTCACCGTCTTTTGGCTCAAAGCGTCGGCCACTACATTGGCCTTTCCCGGATGATACGGAATGGTAATATCATAATCCTTAAGCAACTCTAGCCATATCCGCTGCCTCAAATTAAGATCCTTTTGCTTGAACAAATGCTGAAGAGTGCGATGATCGGTGAATACCTCACAAGATACGCCATACAAGTAATGCCTCCAAATCTTCAATGCATGAACTATAGCAGCTAACTCCAAATCATGAATGGGGTATTTCTGCTCATGGGGCTTCAACTGACGAGAAGCATAAGCAATAACCCTACCCTCCTGCATCAATACACAACCAATCCCAACTCTGGAAGCATCGCAATATACCGTATATGAACATGAAGCTGACGGCAAAACCAATACTGGAACTGTGGTCAAAGCTGTCTGGAGCTTCTAAAAGCTCTCCTCACACTCGTCCGACCATACAAACGGAGCACCCTTCTAAGTCAACTTGGTCAAGGGCGATGCAATAGAGGAAAAACCCTGAACAAATTGGAGATAATAGCCTGCCAACCCAAGGAAGCTACGAATCTCTGTGGCTGAGGACGGTCTAGGCCAACTCTGCACTGCCTCTATCTTCTTCGGTCAACCTGAATACCCTCGCTGGACACCACGTGTCCGAAGAAAGCTACTGAACTGAGCCAGAACACACACTTGCAGAACTTTGAATAAAGTCTCTCCTCCCTCAATCTCTGTAATAAAACTCGCAAACTACCCCCTAGACGTGACTGGCACCCAGCTAACACCACCTGCCAGGCGAACCCCTTTTCTCTAACATTTAACCATTTACACAAACACGGAGAGAAAAAAAAAGTGCAGGCCTAAAGTATTATTAATAATTAAAGAGGTAACGGGTATCGCTCAATACCTTAGTCAATTGACAGAAAACCAACAATCACTAAAATAATAAAACTCTAGCTCAAATTTTATACTAAGACCATGGAGCATCTAACAGAGTAATATGAGTTTTATTGACGGGTATGCAAACCCCAAGGAAAAAGGAAAAAAAAATAACTAACACGAACTAAGCACGTCTGAAACGAAAGCCCCCACGAACAATGCGGTGGCTCACCTCAGCAATAGGATCCACTCGAACAAACTCGTCAGCCACTAGCTCTATCTCCCGCAACGGTATCTGCATAGGGATGCAAGTAAGGAGTGAGTTATACGTAAATATAACCCAGTAAGATCCTCGACCCGCCACTTTAAATACCTCTGGAATAAGTGTTAGAAAATACAAACACACCACAATACGAATGATATAGTAACTATGGTAATTATACAATAACTCAATATATGTGTATCAACAGAGTTATTAAGAATTAACCAACAAGGATACCCACTAAGGACTTATCATAATTTCAGTGAAAGAAATTTACCAACACACCACGAGTCCACAACGGCACAACAATGCCACAAATATGTAACAGAGCATACACAATGCTCGGGTGATGTACAAAGGCATACACAATGCCCTAACATCATGGCGCACAGCCGTATCAAACTCAACATCAAACTCAACATCATGGCGCACAGCCGTATCAAACTCAACATCATGGCGCACAGCTGTATCAAACTCAACATCATGGCGCACAGCCGTATCAACTATAAAACTCAACCTCATGGCGCACAGCCGTATCACACTATCAAACAACTTATAAAATAATTTTTTTTTCTTCATAAAATAATATATTTGCGGCTTGTCTAAGACCGCCGACTCTGCCAAGCGCACGCTTGTCCCAACACATGGACCAGGCAGAGAAAACACACTTTTAAAACGGGTTTTAGAAAAGCAAGTATCCAAGCTTAAAGTCTCACTTACCTCGCTAACGGGAAGTTCCCTAACTTTGCAAAGCCTAGAACACCAACCCAACGACTTCCAATGTCCTCATTCTATTCAAAATATTAATTAGCAATATCAATTAGGCTAGTCGGAGCCAAATATAAATATTACTACTTTCAAGCTTAAAGTTGAATCCTAACATTCTATCTACTAAGTGTCATACTTATAATATCAAATTACTTGAAAACATCTCAATCCAAATTAATATCTAACTACAATTCTTCAGAAGTAATACTCAAACAAAAGAAAAAGTCAATGTCTGCCT
The DNA here is from genome assembly GCF_001879085.1 of Nicotiana attenuata. Classification (NCBI taxonomy): domain Eukaryota; kingdom Viridiplantae; phylum Streptophyta; class Magnoliopsida; order Solanales; family Solanaceae; genus Nicotiana; species Nicotiana attenuata. Next base: position 190,169 of record NW_017670785.1, read on the forward strand.
AATTTAAGAATTAGTAGCGAAACAGTGCCTTAGTTTTAACACCAAAGTCCAAATATGTTCAAGTGCACAATCTGAATGAATTTTCATTTTGATTTCCAAATCCTACATTTACTTCTCTTCTTTATTTTCTTCCTCAAGATCATTTGCTTATAATTATTATTCTTCCAATCATTATCATATAGTAAATGTAAAGATATAAGTACCAAATTCTTCATTTAAATGCATTAATATACACATGTACTGACTACATATACTTGGGTCATAGAGTTCATCTTTTGTAATAAAATATAACACAATTAATTTTATGTGCACAGACCAATTTTTTCATGAACAATGTTTTGAGAATACTCTCTTAAAGAGTTTTGTCATCACTAAAGGGTGAGGTTTCCTTTATTATTAAATTTCATGTCTACTTCCAAGGCATCAAAGTGCCATAGTGTCTGCCACTCTTGTTCCCCAATTCTATTCTTATCACTATTATAATGTAATTACCAATAGTATCTTTTCTTACTTTGAGGAAAAATTAATGGGTGGGCTAAATATTGTGCCTGAGCATCAATGTTGAATTGCAAGAATTGTCCACTCCCAACTCTAAATATAGCCGTCGTCTTCTCCACCACACTCCCCTGTAGCCTCCCTTTTTTTTTCTATCACAGTGCTGTCACTCTCCTCTAGGTATCTTAGAACTAACAAACCCCCTTTTACTTGTGTTTTATTTATTTATTTTCAAGCGTGACTCCAAACCTGGCAGCTAGGTGAATGGGCTTGGCCCAGGCTCTTTATTTTTTTGTGAAAATTATTTGTAAGGTTGTATAGTGTTTGGCCCAATAAATACTAACTAAATAATTTTTTTTCCTCTTCTTTCAAATAATTAAATAATATATAAATAATTTCGGCCTATTTCATTCTTCCCCACTTAAATAAGCGTTCGTCCTCGAACGAGTTAGAAAGTGTACCCGACATCTCAAATAATTGAGGGTACTTGCTTTGCATATCTGCTTCAGACTCCCACGTAGCTTCCTCTGTTGGAAGGTTACGCCATAATACTTTCACTGAAGCAACCTTTTTGGACCTTAATTGTCGCACTTGCCTATCAAGAATAGCTATCGGACCTTCTTCATATGTTAAGTTCTCATCAAGCTCCACATCTTCTGGTTGAATCTTATGACTATCATCATGGACATATCTTCTAAGCATAGACACATGAAATACTGGATGAACCGCAGACAACCTCGGAGGTAAGGCAGGTTTATATGCTACCGATCTGATTCGATCTAAAATCTCATACGGACCAATATACCTCGGACTTAGTTTACCTTTGCGCCCAAATCTCATGACTCCTTTCATAGGGGATACCTTCAAAAAGACTTTTTCTCCTTTCATGAACTCCAAATCACAAACTCTCTTATCTGCGTAGGATTTTTGTCTAATTTGAGCTGTCCGAAGTCGTTCTCGTATCAACGCAACTTTCTCCAAAGCTTGCTGTACAAGATCCGGACCCAATAGTTGTGCTTCACTAGGTTCAAACCATCCAACTGGTGAACGACATTTAAGACCATATAGAGCTTCAAACGGTGCCATTTGTATACTCGACTGATAGCTGTTATTATAAGCAAACTCTGCTAACGGCAACTGATCGTCCCAATGACCACCAAAATCAATGGCACAAGCTCTAAGCATGTCCTCCAAGATCTGAATAGCCCGCTCGGATTGTCCGTCCGTCTGTGGATGGAAAGCTGTGCTCAACTCAACCTGAGAACCCAAAGACTTTTGAAATGACTTCCAAAACTCAGCGGTAAATTGTGCACCCCGATCTGATATTATAGAAATAGGCACACCATGAAGCCGAACTATCTTACAGAGGTATATATCTGCTAGCTGTTCTGCAGTATGAGTAACTCGAACTGGTATGAAATGTGCGGACTTTGTGAGTTTGTCCATGATCACCCATACTGAATCATGTTTCTTAAATGTACGTGGCAACCCAACTACAAAATCCATAGTAATCCTTTCCCACTTCCACTCAGGGATAATCAAATTCTGCATCACACCTCCTAGTTTTTGGTGCTCATATTTTACCTGCTGACAATTTAAGCAACTAGTCACATGTTTCAGAATATCATACTTCATACCTTTCCACCAGTACAATTCACGTAAGTCTTGATACATTTTTGTAGCACCTGGATGGATAGAGTAACGGGAGCTATGAGCCTCTTCAAGAATCATCTGCTTTACATCACCCACCATGGGGATACACAATCTACCATGCCGTCGTAACACACCTTCATTATCAATAGCAAATGACTTAACACCACCATTCTGCACTCGATCTCGGAGTCTAACTAGATGGGCATCTTCAAATTAACGAGCCTTGACCTGTCCAACCAAGGATGATTGTGCTACCAAACCTGCAAGTAATCTGCCCGGCAATGTATGATCAATACGCACTCCCCGATTGGCCAATGCCTGAATATCCATAACCATAGGTCGTTCTTCAGCAGTAAATCTGGCCAAGCTACCCATAGACTTTCTACTCAAAGCGTCTGCCACCACATTCGCCTTCCCCGGATGATATAAAATAGTAAGATCATAATCTTTAAGTAATTCTAACCACCGTCTCTGCCTCAGATTCAGATCTCTTTGCTTGAATATATATTGCAGACTCTTGTGATCAGTATAGATTTCACACAGATCACCATAAAGATAGTGACGCCAGATCTTAAGTGCAAATACGATCGCAGCTAATTCCAAGTCATGAGTTGGATAATTCTTTTCATGGTTCTTTAACTGTCGAGAAGCATAAGCTACTACCTTGCCATTCTGCATTAGTACACAACCCAAACCAACTCGAGACTCATCACAATAAATAGTAAACCCCCATGCACCTGTAGGTAGTGTCAAAATCGGAGCTGTAGTCAATGCGGTCTTCAATTTCTGAAAACATTCTTCACACTCATTTGACCACTGAAATGCAACACCTTTCTGAGTCAATCGAGTTAATGGAGTGGCTATCTTTGAGAAACCCTCAACAAACCTTCTATAATATCCATCTAGGCCTAAGAAGATACGTATCTCTGTAGGAGTCGTGGGTCGAGGCCAATCTCGAACTGCCTCAATCTTCTTTGGATCAACTTGAATCCCATCTCGTGACACCACATGTCCCAAAAAGGAAACTGTATCCAACCAAAATTCACACTTTGAGAACTTGGCATAAAGCTTTCGCTCCCGAAGTGTCTGTAGCACAACACTCAAGTGTTGTTCATGTTCTGCCTCACGTCGAGAGTAGACCAAAATGTCATCAATAAATACAATCACAAAATGATCTAAGAATGGCTTAAATTACCTATTCATGAGGTCAATAAATGCCACGGGGGCATTAGTAATCCCAAAGGACATCACCAAAAATTCAAAATGCCCGTACCTGGTCCGAAACGTTGTCTTGGATATATCCTCGGCCTTAATTCTCAGTTGATGGTAACCCGACTCAAGTCAATCTTTGAAAAGTGAGTTGCACCCTGTAGCTGGTCGAATAGATCATCAATACGTGGCAACGGATATTTATTCTTGATCCTCAATTTATTCAGCTGCCTGTAATCAATACACATTCTCATCGTGCCATCTTTCTTTTTAACAAATAACACAGGTGCACCCCAAGGTGACACGCTAGGCCTGATTAATCTCTTATCTAGTAGCTCTTGAAGTTGAACCTTTAATTCTTTCAATTCTGCTGGAGCCATACGGTATGGAGGAATAGAGATAGGTTGAGTTCCTGGCACCAAATCAATACTGAACTCAATATCTCTCGTTGGAGGCAGCCCGGGTAAGTCTTCTGGAAACACATCAGCAAATTCTCGAACCACTAGTACACTATCAATAGTAACATCCTCAAGCGTGTATCATGAACAGTAGCAATAAAACCCAAACACCCATTATTAGTCATTCGACGGGCTTTTACATAGGATATTATCTTTCCCTGAGTTAGAGGAGTTATGCCTTTCCACACTAAACATGGTTCTCCCGGAAAATCAAAACGTATCAACTTGGAATGACAATCAACTGAAGCATAACATGACGCTAACCAATCCATACCCATGATCACATCAAAGTCAAACATAGGCAACACTAGTAGATCAACTACGGTGTCCCTACCCTGAATAAATATCACACAGACTCTATAAGAGCGTAAGCACCATAAGAACCGATAGTGATAATACCTGTGACTACTGCATTAGATGCCTTAGCATCCTGTCTGGCCATAGTAAAGAATCTCGGCGGTCCACCCGCTTCCTGAGCAGTCTGTGCACCTTGTCGACCTAGTCCACGAGCAACGTGCGGGACGGCTCTAGCTGGCTGAGTCTGTGTACCAGTAATCGTTCTCTGCGGCTGTGGAGTAGCATGGCTAGTAGCAGAATATCCTCTTGGACAATACTTAGCAATATGTCCTTTTTGACCACAAGTAAAACAAGCCCCATCTGTACCAAAACAACGACCACTGTGATTTCTACCACAATTCGAACACCTCGGGTGTTGACCTGACTGATATGAGCCATTATCCTTCCTCTGTATCTCTTGCTGCCCCTGTTTAGCTGGATAACTACTCCTAGAAGACTGCACCACTGACTCTGACTGAGTAGGTCTGGACTGCCCACGATTAAAACCACTCTTGCTCCCAGATGGAGCTCCACTAAACCCGCCGGCGCTACGAGCCCTTTTACTTTCTCGCTCGGTCCTGTCCCTCTCCTGATAAGACTCATAACGAAGAGCAGTGTCAACTACCTCTTCGTACGAACTATCTCGAACATCCCTAACCACAGGACCCCGATAACGATGCTCGAGACCATCCACGAACCTCCTCACCTTCTCATGCTCATCTGCAACTAGAAAAGGTGCATAACTCGCTAAGTCGGTGAACTTAGCCTCATACTCCGTAACTGTCATACTGCCCTGACGCAGTTGCTCGAACTGACGTCTCATGTCATCTCGCTTGCTTAGTGGAACGAACCTATCCATAAACATAGCTGAAAACTCTGACCAAGTTATAGGTGGCAAACCTGCTCGTCTACCTCTCTGAACTGAGTTCCGCCATGACTATGTAGATCCTGAAAATAGAAAAGTAGCAAATTCCACCCCTCGAGTCTCTTTCAGCCCCAAAGTAGATAGTATCTTCTCACAACGCTGAATGAACTTCTGAGGCTCAATAGAAGCCTTTGTAGCATCGAACTCTGGTGGCTTAAGATCTATGAAATTCTTAAGATCCTTAGACTGCCCTGTATTTGCAACTGGCTTAATGACCTGTTGAGGGGCTATCTGAGGAGCTGCAACATTCAACTGAACCTGTGCTTGCGCCTGCGAAGTAGTCTGGGGAGATGGAAGTCCACCCTGAGTAGGCACTAACACCTCCAACACATTCAACAACCTCACCACTGCATCTGCAGGTAATGTAACGGTAGGCACATCAACTGGGACTGATGGTGGAGCATCATGAACCATTTGTTCTTGCACTCGATTTGGCATAGTAGCTTGGGATTGACTCGTGTTCATAACTTCAGGCTAAGGAGCGGCCTGTCTACTAGTCTGAGCTCTAGTCTGATGAGCCCCAACTTGACCACCACCTCGGGTAGTACCCCGTCCAACACCACGTCTAGCAGATGAAGGTGTGCGTGTCCTAGCCATCTGCGAAATAAACAATCCAAAGTCAGACTCAAGTAATCTCAACGCACGATCAAAGAATGAAAGAAGGGAAAACATCCTAAGTGCTTAGTAGCCTCAAGATCATAAGTATGGGCGCCAACATACCCATGAGCAAGACTCTACTAAACACTGCTCCATGACCCGGGACTTAAATCCTATGCTCTGATACCAACTTTGTCACGTCCCAAACTACCCCCTAGACGTGACTGGCACCCAGCTAACACCACCTGCCAGGCGAACCCCTTTTCTCTAACATTTAACCATTTACACAAACACAGAGAGAAAAAAAAATTGCAGGCCTAAAGTATTATTAATAATTAAAGAGGTAACGGGTATCGCTCAATACCTTAGTCAATTGATAGAAAACCAACAATCACTAAACTAATAAAACTCTAGCCCAAATTCTATACTAAGACCATGGAGCATCTAACAGAGTAATATGAGTTTTATTGACGGGTATGCAAACCCCAAGGAAAAAGGAAAAAAAATAACTAACACGAACTAAGCACGTCTGAAACGAAAGCCTCCACGAACAATGCGGTGGCTCACCTCAGCAATAGGATCCACTCGAACAAACTCGTCAGCCACTAGCTCTATCTCCCGCAACGGTATCTGCATAGGGATGCAGGTAAGGAGTGAGTTATACGTAAATATAACCCAGTAAGATCTTCGACCCGCCACTTTAAATACCTCTGGAACAAGTGTTAGAAAATACAAACACACCACAATACAAATGATGTAGTAACTATGGTAATTATACAATAACTCAATATATGTGTATCAACAGAGTTATTAAGAATTAACCAACAAGGATACCCACTAAGGACTTATCATAATTTCAGTGAAAGAAATTTACCAACACACCACGAGTCCACAACGGCACAACAATGCCACAAATATGTAACAGAGCATACACAATGCTCGGGTGATGTACAAAGGCATACACAATGCCCTAACATCATGGCGCACAGCCGTATCAAACTCAACATCATGGCGCACAGCCGTATCAAACTCAACATCATGGCGCACAGCCGTATCAACTATAAAACTCAACCTCATGGCGCACAGCCGTATCACACTATCAAACAACTTATAAAATAATTTTTTTTTTCTTCATAAAATAATATATTTGCGGCTTGTCTAAGACCGCCGACTCTGCCAAGCGCACGCTTGTCCCAATACATGGACCAGGCAGAGAAAACACACTTTTAAAACGGGTTTTAGAAAAGCAAGTATCCAAGCTTAAAGTCTCACTTACCTCGCTAACGGGAAGTTCCCTAACTTTGCAAAGCCTAGAACACCAACCCAACGACTTCCAATGTCCTCAATCTATTCAAAATATTAATTAGCAATATCAAATAGGCTAGTCGGAGCCAAATATAAATATTACTACTTTCAAGCTTAAAGTTGAATCCTAACATTCTACCTACTAAGTGTCATACTTATAATATCAAATTACTTGAAAACATCTCAATCCAAATTAATATCTAACTACAATTCTTCAGAAGTAATACTCAAACAAAAAAAAAGTCAATGTCTGCATAATTTAAGAATTAGTAGCGAAACAGTGCCTTAGTTTTAACACCAAAGTCCAAATATGTTCAAGNCCTTACCAGAACTTGAACCGTGACCTCACACACTGCAAATCTACGGCCCTACACAATATACCGCATATACTATGCCAATCATATGATAAATACTAAGAACTTCATAATCCATTCCGGAGCCACAAGCAACTACGTACTCAACTAGTCAAGAACTTTGCATTTGATCCCATCTTGAAGAAAATCACTATACATCACACGCTCCTCACGCCAGTGAAAATATACATCTCTAATCGTGGTAGAAGCCATCAAGGACTCTCCGAATTCTTAAAGAGTTTTGTCATCACTAAAGGGTGAGGTTTCCTTTATTATTAAATTTCATGTCTACTTCCAAGGCATCAAAGTGCCATAGTGTCTGCCACTCTTGTTCCCCAATTCTATTCTTATCATTATTATAATATAATTACCAATAGTATCTTTTCTTACTTTGAGGAAAAATCAATGGGTGGGCTAAATATTGTGCCTGAGCATCAATGTTGAATTGCAAGAATTGTCCACTCCCAACTCTAAGTATAGCCGTCGTCTTCTCCACCACACTCCCCTGTAGCCTCCCTTTTTTTTTCTATCACAGTGCCGTCACTCTCCTCTAGGTATCTTAGAACTAACAAACCCCCTTTTACTTGTGTTTTATTTATTTATTTTCAAGCGTGACTCCAAACCTGGCAGCTAGGTGAATGGGCTTGGCCCAGGCTCTTTATTTTTTTGTGAAAATTATTTGTAAGGTTGTATAATGTTTGGCCCAATAACTACTAACTAAATAATTTTTTTTCCTCTTCTTTCAAATAATTAATTAATATATAAATAATTTCGGCCTATTACAGGTAGACACATGAATAGGTAAGGAAAGAGACTCCCGGGGCATACCCAAATAACGAGCAAAATATGAAGACACATAAGAATAGGTGGAACCGGGATCAAATAATACTGAGGCATCTCTGTGGCAGACTGAAACAATACCTATAATGACAGCGTCTGAGACAATGGCATCTGTCATGCCCGGCATAGCATAAAAACGAGCCTGGCCACCACCTGATCGACCTCCACCTCTAGGATGACCCCTGGCTGCCTGATCTCCACCCCTAGCTGGCTGGGCGGGTGGTGAAGTAACTAGAGCAGAAGTCGATGGTTGACCCATCTGCTGATGCTGACTGCCACGAAGTCGAGGGCACTGACTCCTCAGGTGACCAAACTCTCTACACTCATAACAACTGCTTGGTGCTGGAGATGGGGACTGAAGGGAACCCTTCGCACCGAAGTGACTAGCAGATGCACTCGGCGTAGAAGAACCCTGAGCTGATGGGGAATAAGATGAACTCTGAGCTGGGAGGGCGCTGAGTGAAGAATGACCCTGCTGGGGCCCATGATGACCACAGCCTGAAGATCCTGCACGATACTCTGGACGGGCCGATTGAGCAGTCCTGAAAGAATGACCTCTACCATGCTGGAACTGGCCCCTCGAAGGAGCACCACTGTAACTGCCCGATCCACGAGGACTCTTAGCCTCCCTCTCCTCTCGTTCTCTATGGCGAACTGACTCGATCTCATTAGCGATATCCACCACCTCCTCAAACGTAGCACCCAATACTCTCTCTCTAGTCATCAGAATACGGACATGGTAGTTAAGGCCATCCACAAATCTCCTAATCCTCTCACGATCTGACGGAACCATCCAAATAGCATAACGAGCCAACTGTGAAAACCTCATATCGTACTGAGTCACAGTCATATCCCCCTGTGTCAACCACTCAAACTGCCTCCGCAGCTCTTTTCTGTGGGACTGAGGTACATACTTCTCCAGAAAAAGAGCGGAGAACTGCTGCCAAGAAAGGAGTGCTGCACCGACAGGCCTACACCTCTCAAAATCCTCCCACCAAGTAAGAGCAGCCCCGGTAAACTGAAAGGTGAAAAATGCCACACCACTCGACTCAAGAATCCCTGCCGTACGGAGCATACGGTGACACCTGTCAAGAAAACCCTGGGCATCCTCGCCCTCAGCACCATTGAATGTCGGAGGCTGGAGCCTACCAAACCTCTCGAGACGATGCTGCTCATCGTCTGGCATAGATGGAACCACGAAGCCCTGAACTGGTGCAACCTGATGAGCTGGAGGTGCCTCTGGTGTCTGTAGTCCCTGCACTACCTGCTCAGGTGTGCGAGCAGCGGGGGTCTGATTGCCTCCCCCAGCCTGCGAAGTAGCTGCTGCTGCTGTTGTGGTGGCTGAAACGGCCTGAGCTAATCCAGTGCAAACTAATAATATATGTGTCAAGGCCTCCTGAAGACCCAGAATCACAATAGGCACAGCTGGTGCCTGAACAGGTGCTGCTGGTGTGTCCACAGCTGGAGCCTGATCCTGAGCTGGGGCAACTGGTGGATCAGTAGGTGCTGCCCCAGCTGCTCTGCCTCAGCCACGACCGCGTCCACGACCTCTGGTGGCCTTAGTAGTTGGTATTGGTGGTCGTACGCCACATCCGGCAGCTCGTGTCCTCACCATCTGTGAGAGAATAGAATAATAGAAGTTTAGTTCTCAGTTCAACAAAGTCGCACGACAAGAATTTCAAGAATGTGAAGTTTTCCTAAAGGTTCTGCAGCCTCTCGAGGATAAGTACATACGTCTCCTTATCGATCCACAAGACTCTACCAAACCGGCTCATGACTCGCCAGACCAAGTAACCTAGGCTCTGATACCAACTTGTCACGACCCCAACCCCAATCGTGATGGCGCCCAACACAATGGTAGGCAAGCCCGACCAACCAATATCCTTAATCTTATTCCTTATACAGTTCATTTTCGATTAACATAGATAATCAACCAATTCATAATACTTAAAGCCTGAAATAAGAGTTTAATATGCGGAATATCAAATAAAAACCTCCAACATAGCCCGAAAAGATCTTGTGTCACAAGTCTGAGCCTTTAATACATGAGTATCAACCTACTACATATCGTTATAAAGAAGTACGAAATAAAGCAATAAGATAAAGGGAAGAATCAGGGCTGCGAACGTCATGCAGCTACCTTGATGCTCCCGGATATGTGCTACCCAACTGGAAGTCCTCAACAGTCTCAGAAGCACCTAGATCTGCACGCAAGGTGCAGGGAGTAATGTGAGTACTCCGACCCAGTGAGTAATAAACATAAATAAAGGCTGAGACTAAGAAATCCTAAATAGGCACAATGTAAGCTATAATGCAGCAATTTAAACCAAGTAGTATAAAGTCTGTAGACCAGTGAAACCAATTATGGATATACTGCAACAGATAAGTAAATAAGTGACAGTCAAATATGTAATGCAACACATAGAACGGTACTCTCTAGTACCCGTTGCGGCGTGCAGCCCGCTCCATTTATTTATCGTTGACGGCGCTCACTGGGGGTGTGCAGACTCCGGGAGGGGCCCCTTACGGCCCAAGCGCAATATAAATCTATCGCGTGCCATCAACTAGGCCCTCGACCTCATATCAATATCAATATAATACTGCTGCGGCGCGTAGCCCGATTCCATACTCAGTCCAGAATCACATAAGCTCCTCGAGCACAATAATATAGAAATATCCAACTCAAACTTCATTAGAAATATTAATTAAGTTTCAGGTTTGATAAAGGGTGGCTGAGTTTGCAAAATAGTATTAAATACTAGGACTGAGTTCAATAATATGTAAAAATGGTAAGAAACAGTAAATGCGATCCCTGGAGGATTCAATCAGTTGGCACGAAGCCAAAATATGGCAACCATCTCAAATTATAATGATAACAAATGAGTTTCAGTCAAATACGCAGTAATTCATTAACCGGGACGGACCAAGTCACAATCCTCAACGCTGCTATACCACACGCTCGCTACCCGGCGTGCAAGTCACCTCAATATAGAACTACGATGTGCAAATCCGGGGTTTCAAACTCTCTGGACATCATTTACATCTATTACTCAGCTCGAGCCGGCCAAAATCCTAGCTTGCTATGCCCTTGCCTCTTAAATCGGCCTCCTCGCGCATGGAATCTGACCAAAACACAACGAATACGTCACAATATGCCAATGGGACAATACCCAATCAAAAACAATCGAAAAATATTAAAAATCTCGAAATTAGCAAAGCCCGAGCCTCGGGACCACTTCTCGAAAATTAGAAAATTTTACATCAACGGATTCCTCATCTCGCCACGAGTCTATACATATAAAGAATACCAAAATCGAAGTCCAAATGACCCCACAAATCCCAATTTTTGCTCTCTTAAGTTTCAAGCCCTAAACCACCATTTTGCCCATTAATTTCTTGAGTTTTCAGCCCTAATCCATGTATTTACACCATAAAATCGTGTTTTAAGTCCAAGAATCCATACCTTATCGAAACCCCTTGAAATCCCTCTTCAAAATCGCCCATAATTCTCCAAGTCCGGGTTAAAAATGAGAAACCCTTCAAAAATTCGCGAAGATGAATTTACATACCTCTGCCCAGTCGAAATCGTTTCTGCGGTCAAATATCGCTTCTGTGACTTCCGCTCTTGCGATCAACCCTCCGCTTCTGCGGAAATTCACTTAAGTCCAGGATCCGCATCTGCGACTTCCGTTTCTGCGGTATTTCCTCCGCACTTCTGGATTCCACTAAAATCTCAAGTACCGCATCTGCGGTCCGCCAGTCGCATCTGCGACTCCGCAGATGCGGTCCCCACTCCGCATCTCGGTCCCTGACAAGCCTTCACAAAACTGCACGTGCGGCCCTCTATCTCACATCTGCGAGACCGCTTCTGCGGTCCCATTTCTGCAGAAGCGAAAATACCATAAGCAGCAGTGGATTTAGAATCTTTCAAGTCCAAAACTTCCTGTTAGCCATCCGAAATCACCCCGAGGCCCCCGGGACCTCAACCAAAAGCACCGACACCTTCAATAACATCATTCAAACTTGTCCCAATCATTAAACACCTCAAACAACACTAAAACCATCATTTCTCATCGAATTCAAGCCTAAGTTCTTCAAAAACTTCCGAAATACGCATTCGATCAAAAACCTAACCAAATCACCTTCAAATGGTCTGAAATTTTATACACATCCCAATTCACTTAACGGATCTACTTCAACTCTCGGAATTTCATTCCGACCCTCGGATCAAAATCTCAACCACCAACCGGAAATCACCAAAATACTAACTTCACCAATTCAAGCCTAATTCTACACCGGACCTCCAAAATTACTTCTAAACACACTCCTAAATCACAAATCACCCCCCGAAGCTAACCAAATCATCGAAATTCATATCCGAGCCCACTAACACTTAAGTCAACATCCGGTTGACTTTTCCAAACTAAGCCTTCCTTAAAGAGACTAAGTGTCTCATTTCCTTCTAAAACCAATCCAAACCAACTCGTTCACACAAGACACTGATAACGAAGCGTAAAGAAGCAGAAAATGGGGAAAGCGAAGCGATAACTTACGTGACGACGGGTCGGGTCAGCATAATTGGCTTTCCCAAGACCAATTGGGTAGGCAAATTTGCTCAAGCAACCAGGGTTCAAGTCGGGTAATTACTCTCTCGAGGTTTAACCCTTTAATTGGGACTATCAATTCTCTTGTGTCCATCCTATTTCCTTGTTGGGTCAATTTTGGAGAATTAGGCTCTCTTTCTCAAGAAGAGCAAAGTCAACTTAGCACAAACCAGTGTTTGCAACCACCAATTCATAAATTAAACCATAAAATTGACCCAAATAACAAACACCCATAATCAATCTCGCCCTAAATTACAACACCCATCAATTAACCACACTAGGGTTGAGCGACAACCCTAGCTAATGGGTCTAGCTACTCATGCTTGAAGAGAAAAATAGAGAAATAGATGGAGATAAAGACATATTAATTAAACTCTAAAGTAAATACAGAGATTTTATCGTTAAAACTAAGTTAAAATGCCCAAAATGGCTACTAATGGTCTTCTCACGAGCGCAGCTCAGTTCAGAAAATAGTTGAACAGATGCTTGTTTGATTAATCCTAAAATTTGCCCAGCGTCATGAGTATGCATACTCCTATAGGCATAATATCTACATACAGAGAGTTAAAATATTGACTCCTATTGGCAGGATTTCTATATGCATGATTGCAGAAAGTAGGCGTTAGGTCCTATAGGCATGATTTCTATGTGATTGAATTAACATTAAACGAACCTATAGGCAGGATTTCTACATGATTAACAGTAAAATCCTAGGATCATGAATTCTACCCTTTAGTGCAGGAAAGTAAAGACCCCCCACCCTTTCACTATATTCCCCGAGTTTATACAAATTATTACAAACAAAAAAAAATAGAGAAAATACATCAGAAGCTGGCAATTGCATCCAAGGTACCGAAATCAGGCCTAATGTCTAATAATATGCGATTGAACCATTTTCGGGATCCAGATTTCCAAAGCCTTCTCTTTATCAAGGGTATTTCAAAGTTCCAAGGAATCTCAGTGATTTCCAGCATTGCTTACACCCAAGATACCATTAGAATACAAACAGTGCAGTGTGGAAAAGACAACTCTCAGGCATCCAAGTTCAGAGGGAGCTCAAGGGTCCCAAAGCAAGGCTTGCAAGAGAGGGGCAGAACTTAATAGCTAAGAGTAAGTGTAAGTGCAGAGGGATTGGGGAAGCCATGACAGGTGGTCGTCATGCCTAGCCACAAAATAGGCTGGCACACCCCTGACCACCCTGTTTGGTCAAACAAATTAAGAGCAGACCCTTGAAGGTCAGACCAGGGTCTGGACAGTGATTAGGACACTGACAGACCTAAGTCTAAAGCTCAAACACACATAAAAGGGAAATGGAGTGGGAATTGATTGAGTTCGGGATTCGAAGAATCCAATCCAGACACATGAACAACAATATTTAAGTGTTGTCATGCTTTTGAACCATAACTCACATATAAAGGGGTAGGGATAAGGGGATTCACATAAGGACAAGAATGATGAACTTGCAGAAAAGCAGTAAGAAAGCAGTATAACAGAACTGAAATATGAAACACATAAGAGAGGGACAATATTTAAAATAGGATAGACATACCAGTTGCAAAGTAAACAGAAATAGAAGAGTAGAGCACTCTCAGCCACAACAACAAAAGAAAAACTAACTCAGGATTTCAGAGAAAACTCGAAAGCTTTGAGAAAAACTTAAAGGTATTTGAGAAAGAGAAGAGAAGTGATATCCAGAACTGGTCTGAGTGTTCTATAATAATAAGAGAACGCTTATTCTCGACTGATCATAGAAAGGGGTAGGGCTCAGCCCTTATATAGTTTTTGAAAATAAGTAACGTAGGCAAAGAGTGCACAAACATAGAAAACCAATCAATTAGTATCAATTAAGACAACTAGACTCATTTAATTAAGGGGTCTAGGTCAAACGGCTAATCAAGGCGGAACAAGGAGGAAAAATCAGTTTTCTAAGGCTAGATTAAGGTAAGGAAACCACATAGTGCACAAATAAGGTCAAGTACAGAGTTGGTAATTAAGGAAATATGAAATAATAGTGTGAAAAATAAGGTATCAGTTTGAAAATCAGCCAAAGAATTTCAGACTCAATTGCAAATCACAAAGAACCTAAAGTAATTAAGGAAATAAATAATTCAAACGTTGGTACAAAATCACAGAGGATACACAAGACCAATTATTTAAGGAAAACATCACAAGTCTGGAATTTTTACACAAAAGATCAAAATAAACAGCAAGTAGGGCAAAGGAGATTCAATCGAAAGAAATCAGTGATGGATCACTAGCATGATTAAAGGGATTTCAAAATCAAACCTTAGAAAGGGAAGTTTTTCTCATATATACAGTTCAAACCAAAGAAGAGTCTCAAAAATGAAAATTTCCAAGTCGAAGGCAAATAAGACTTTGAGTTCGATTACAGGCTCATCGTGAGAATGTAAACCTAGGGTTTCAGAGGGAAACCCTAGTGCCATCTACCCAAAGGAAAACCCCCAAATTTTAGGGTTTCACCTAGAATCAGAGATGAGAAGTCGTTCACAATCATGGAGATAGGCAAACATGGACAAATAGAAGCAAGGGAAACTACGAGTTTTAAGACAAGGTAGGCAAGAAAAACGATCAACGAAACTTAGAAACAAAATCAAAGCATGAACTTAAACACATACAGCAGAGAGTAAGGATCAACAACCCAGGCTAGCATGTGAACAAAGAATAGAAAAGAATCTCTGTAAAAATCAGGTAAGAAATAAGAGAACAAACTTGAACATAACAAGAAATAAAACAAACGAGCATAAACACATAAGAGAGAATCAAAGAGTCAGAAAACATTTAGGAGCCATTTTCAGAAACCCTAAAAATCGGATTAGAACAGTTTTGAAAAAGGGAATTTGGGGAAAGGCTCTAAAATGTCACACACAGCATAGATCTAGCGCAGATCTAAACAAATAAAACGAAAAAGAACCTCGAATAAGCTAGGTTTCTGAGAACCCTAAAGGACGAGAAAGGCTTGGAAGTAACGAGATCAGATCTGAGTCGATAAGGTCGGAACCAGGCTCAGTAGGCTACGACACGCTGAAGCAAGGCCGGAAACGGCTGAAAACCTTGAATCGACAAAGGTCTGGACCAAGCTTCTTCAAGGTTTGACCTTGAAACCATAGTAATCAGGCATGTAGAATTCATAGGAGGCAGGTACATGCCTTCAATGGCTTCTGAAGCAATGGATTTGGTCGATTTGGGTGGTGGTTGAAGATGGCGGATAGGGTTTGAGATGGAGTTTGAGAGAGAGTTGGGAGAGAAGGGGGATTCGAAGGCGGCTGCAGGTGAGGAATGACTAGGGTTTAGGGGGTATTGGGGAATTAAAAAGGAAAGGTTAAATNAGTTTAGTAGCACACAGTTTGGACAAAAATAAGGAAAGACAATCAATCACAGCCAGTAAAAATCAAGGTTTGAGTCTTGGTACGAATGAATCTAACCAAGAAAGGTGAAGAGGAACTTAACTTAAAGAAAAATCATCAACACTCAATCAGACCCTTTTAAAAAGGGACTCGGAATCAATCACAGGCTGGCCAAAGGCCTTTTAAAAGAAGAGAATGTCATATAAAAAGCATACAGAGACAGGAGAGAGTTGTTGCAAAACTAGCAAGAAATCAGAGTAACCAAGAAGGTTAGGTTTACAGACTCAGAATGAGTCTGCAAGAGGGTCAGGGTTCTGAATGGAACCCTAGTCCAAACACAAGGTCGAGCTTGACAAAAACCCCAAATAATAGGGTTTCTGACTCGAATCAGATGCATAGACTAGAAAACAACAAATAGAATAGTCTCAATAGTCTCTTTCAGAGACTTATGAGAGAACAAACAAAGAGAACAGTAGGTTTGAAACACAGGGAATACATTTAGGCTAAGCTTGTCGCTCAAACAAGTTCAGAAGAGAAAAAGCAATAAAGGTTTAGGAAAACAGTAGGTGAAGCATGCTTAGGAAGAACTCGGTAAAATCTGGTAAAGCAAGCAAACATAGAGAACCCAGTAGGAGACACATACAATAGAAATCATGTAGGAAAACATAGCAGAAATAATCATGCGAGCTTAGTCTAAAGGCATAGGAAAAATACAAAGCATAGAAAGATCATGCTTAATAGAAAAAGAAGCAGAAGATCAAGTACATGCGTAGTAGAGAAGAAACACACGATATAAACACAGATGAAACACACATAAAGAAAAGAGAAAAAGAATCAGAAAGTTTTCCAGAAACCCTAGTTTGAAAATCAAAATGATTTTAAAAAGAAAATTGGGGAAAACCCTTGAAATATCGAATATAGCACAGATATAGCATAGATCTAAGAGAAAACAAACAGAAAAACCTCGAATAGCTTTAGGATTTCTCAGAAACCCTAGAAATGAGAAGGCTTGGAAAGGGTCTGGTCTGGAGTCGATCTGAGCCATAACTAGGCTCTTAAAGCTCGAACACGTCGGAACAGGGCCGGAGAGGCCATAGAACCACAGATCTGCGGAGGATCTGCTCGAACACCATCGAGGTCGGACCTCGAAATCTCGAAAAACCATGGTTTGGGGGTGAAGGAAGGTGAGCACAGGCCGTCCATGGCCTGAGAAGCCATGGACTCCGGTAAGATTGGTCGGAGAAGACGAGGGAGGCGATTAGGGTTTCGAGTGCTAGGGAGCGTTTGAGAGAATGAGAGAGTTTGAAGGCAGCGGTCGAAGAGGAAATGAGGGTTAGGGTTAGATCATGTAGAATTAAAACTGAAAGAATGATTTGTGGCCGTTGATCAAAAGGATCAACGGCCTGGATTTAAAAGGATCCCGGGCGGGTTCAGTGATTGGGTCGGGGGTCGGGTTAAATTGGATTGGGCTGGTCCAATCGGGCATCAGGATTGGGGTCAATTGGGGGTTAAGATTGAAATGAAATTGAGGTTATAATTGAAATGAAATGTGGCCAGAATTGAAATAGCCAGTTTTCCCCTATTATTTTATAAAAAATGTAAAAAAATGTTTTAAAAAGCAAATTAAAGGTATTGAATCAGTTAATAATATATAAATATTAACTTAAAAATACTGGGATCAATTTGTAATTATAAAGTGCTATTAAATCTTAAAGAGGCTAGTATTGCAATTTTATGCAATTTAGCTTTAAAAATAGTAAATGAATTTGTAAAAATATGCAAAAATCATGTTAACTATACTTTGATGTAAATATGAGGATAAAATAAATTATTCACCAAAAGATAATTTGGGAATAATTTATTGGATTTTATGGTATAAGAATAGGCCATAAATTGGTTTTTAAAAATATTAAAAATGCCAAAATCCTTTGGTGTGCTTATATACACACATATATGTTATTTTGGAAATATTTTGGGTATAAAAACACATAGGGAAAAATTAGGTATCAACAGCTGCCCCTCTTTACCCGAGGAGGATGAAAGAGTTGTCGGTTAAAGATATGATGGCCAATTTTGACCGGATCGGTGACTGAAAGGAATTTTGACCGAGCCCTGGCTTCTGAGCTGCCTACATATCCCTGGTCTTACAGGAATCAGGCCATATGTAGTTCAGGAACCTTTGACGGAGTATGCCGATGGAGATTTGAAAAGAACGGATGCGATGATTAAATCTGAAAAAGATATTTGGAGTTGAATAGGCTGCGGAGAACCGGAGTGGGATCGCTCCTGCTGAGGCGGCCGTTAGCTATCCGGTGTACCTGCAAGTAAGCAATGTAGCATATATTGTGCATAATTTAAACATGATGCAAGTTCCCGTTGGACCATGAATGATGTCTTCAGACGGTTAGGATGACGTCCTCAGACTATGATGTCCTGGGCCATGAAGAGCATAAAAATAAAGATTCACAAACCATGAAATGGTGTTCTTGGGCTATGCAGATGGTGCCTCCGAACTATGACGCCTTTGAATAAGTTGGCGATCTTTCAGCCCATGAAGAGGTGGCAATCTTTCAGCCGACGAAATGCAAAGGGTGGTGATCTTTCAGCAAAGTGAAAATTTAAATGCAGGTGGTGATATTGCAGTCGTTCAAAAGAAAATAAAGATGGAGGTAGAGCTTAACCTCGGAAGGCAGATAGGTAGCCTTATGCAAAATGTAGATGGAGACAAAGCTTAGTCTCGAAAGGTAGATAAGTAGCCTTATGCAGGATGGAGGTAGAGCTTAACCTCGGAAGGCAGATAAATAGCCTTATGCAAAAATGCAGATGGAGACAGAGCTTAGTCTCGAAAGGCGGATAAGTAGCCTTATGCAGGATGGAGGTAGAGCTTAACCTCGGAAAGCAGATAGATAGCCTTATGCAAAAATGCAGATGGAGACAGAGCTTAGTCTCGAAAGGCAGATAAGTAGCCTTATGCAGGATGGAGGTAGAGCTTGACCTCGGAAGGCAGATAGATAGCCTTATGCAAAAATGCAGATGGAGACAGGGCTTAGTCTCGAAAGGCAGATAAGTAGCCGTATGCAAAAAAATGCAGATGGAGACAGAGCTTAGTCTCGAAAGGCAGATAAGTAGCCTTATGCAGAAATGCAGATGGAGACAGAGCTTAGTCTTGAAAGGCAGATAAGTAGCCTTATGCAGATGGAGGTAGAGCTTAACCTCGGAAGGCAGATAAGTAGCCTTATGCAGAAATGCAGATGGAGACAGGGCTTAGTCTCGAAAGGCAGATAAGTAGCCTAATGCAGAAATGTAGGTGGAGACAGAGCTTAGTCTCGAAAGGCAGATAAGTAGCCTTATGCAGAAATGCAGATGGAGACAGAGCTTAGTCTCTAAAGGCAGATAAGTAGCCTTATGCAGATAGAGGTAGAGCTTAACCTCGGAAGGCAGATAAGTAGTCTTATGCAGAAATACAGATGGAGACGGGGCTTAGTCTCGAAAGGCAAATAAGTAGCCTTATGCAGAAATGCAGGCGGAGACAGAGCTTAGTTTCGAAAGGCAGATAAGTAGCCTTATGCAGTGCGAGAATGTAAAGAGGATGAATATTAGTAAGATTTCTTAGCTGGCATCTGATTACGGTATCGTGACTGCTGGGGATGTTGGGCGCAGATAACAATTTGTGAATAAGCGATCGTTCTGAAAGTTTCATTCCTGAAAAGTACGATTGCACGATTTGCGACTTGGGTGCCTGCATCCAAAGAAAAATCGTGAGTTCTGTAGAGGGGGAAGGTTAGTTCGTATCCCCTGGCTCCTAGCGTCGCGTATTACTGGGGTAGCGTTGCTAAACAACAGCGATTCGGATGATAGTTATGCATGATTTAGTAAATATATCATAAGTATATAATCGAAAAATAATAATTTCTTTTGATTGAACCAACGATTGCAACGTGGTTCAAGACATTGCAACCTCGCTTGCTCCGGAATTTTGAGGGTCTTCCTCAAAATTCTGCCCCAGTTTACTGGGCTGGCGCTTCTGACGGTTGTGCTGAATGACTGAAAATGATCAACCTCAGAATTTTGAGGGTCCTCCTCAAAATTCTGCCCCAGTTTACTGGGCTGGCGCTTCCGGCGATGAAAAGGTGAACACTGACTTTGGAGTTTTGAGGGTCCTCCTCAAAATTCTGCCCCAGTTCTGATAGCGGGGAAAATGGAATTTTATTAAATTGTGACCGAACCCATAGGGCTGCCTACGTATCCCCTCTTAAACGGGAATTAGGTCAGGCATAGTTCAAATTACAACATAAAGGGATCTTAGTTGATTACACATAGTATCATTTCACTGCATCTGAATTGATTGGCTTCGGCCAGACTTCTCCGTCCATCTCTGCAAGAATAAGGGCTCCTCCAGTTAGAACCCGGTGAACCATGTACGGACCCTGCCAATTGGGAGAGAATTTCCCCTTGGCTTCATCTTGATGTGGGAATATTTTCTTCAATACCAGCTGCCTTGGTGTAAACTTCCTTGGCTTAACTCTCTTGTTTAAGGCTCTGGACATTCTGTTCTGATACAATTGACCGTGGCAGACTGCATTCATTCTCTTCCTGTCTATAAGGGCTAACTGCTCGTAGTGACCTTTCACCCATTCTGCATCATCCAACTTTGCTTCTTGTATGATTCTTAAAGAGGGAATTTCTACCTCGGCGGGAACGACCCCCTCTGTACCATAAACCAGTATGTAGGGAGTTACCCCGGTTGATGTGAGGACTTTGGTACGGTATCCCAATAAGGCGAACGATAACTTCTTGTGCCATTGTTTGTGCCTTTCGATCATCTTTCTCAGTATCTTCTTGATGTTTTTGTTGGCTGCCTCTACAGCACCATTCATTTGAGGCCGGTAGGCTGTAGAATTCCTGTGTTGATCTTAAATGTCTCACACATTGCTTTCATCAAATCGTTGTTGAGGTTGGAACCATTGTCAGTGATGATTGTTTCCAGAATTCTGAACCGACAAACAATACGGTAGTGGACGAAATCTGCCACAACTTTCTTGGTCACTGCTTTGTATGACGCTGCTTCGACCCATTTGGTAAAGTAATCAATTGCTACTAGAATGAACCGGTGCCCGTTTGATGCGGCAGGCTCGATCGGTCCGATAACATCCATTCCCCAAGCGGCGAATGTCCATGGTGAGCTTGTTGCAGTAAGCTCGTTTGGAGGCACTTTTATCATATCTGCATGTATATGACAGCGATGGAATTTGCGAACATACCGGATACAGTCTATTTCATGGTCATCCAAAAGTGTCCTGCTCGGAGTATCTTCTTCGCTAAAACGAAACCATTCATGTGTGGGCCGCAGGTCCCTTCATGCACTTCGTCCAATAGTCTAGACGGTTCTCTTGCTTCGACACATCGCAATAATCCCAAATCAGGAGTCCTCCTGTACAGGATTCCTCCACTGTGAAAGAAGTTGTTGGACAACCTCCGAAGTGTGCGCTTCTGAGTAGTGTTGGCAAGCTTCGGGTATTCTCCTGTTGTCAAATACTCTTTGATGTCATGGAACCATGGTTTCCTATCGGCTTCTTCCTCAACGTGAGCATAATAAGCTGGCTGATCATAAATCTTTACTGGGATAGGATCAATGAAATTTGTATCTGGATGCTCGATCATGGATGACAAAGTAGCTAGTGCATCAGCGAACTCATTCTGTATTCTGGTGACATGCTAAAATTCAGTCTTTGTGAATCTCTTCCTCAATTCCTGTATGTGATGCAGATAAGGGAGTATCTTGGAGTTCTTGGTTGCCCACTCTTCTCGAACCTGATGTATGAGTAAGTCTGAGTCTCCGATCACTAGTAACTCCTGAATGTTCATATCGATGGCCATTTTGAGTCCTAAGATGCAGGCTTCGTACTCGGCCATGTTGTTAGTGCATGGGAATCTGAGATTGGCAGATACCGGGTAATGCTGACCAGTTTCTGTTACCAGGACTGCTCCTATGCCAACTCCTTTGAAATTTGCGGCTCCGTCGAAAAACATCCTCCAACCATCATAGGATTCTGCAATGTCCTCTCCTATGAAAGATACCTCTTCATCAGGAAAATATGTCTTTAGAGGCTCGTATTCTCCTCCCATGGGATTCTCGGCGAGGTGATCTGCCAAAGCTTCCTTTGACTGCCTTCTAAGTGACGTAAACAATGTCAAATTCACTTAGCAGGATTTGCCACTTAGCGAGCTTGCCGGTAGGCATGGGCTTCTGGAAGATATACTTTAGCGGGTCCATTCTAGATATGAGATAAGTGGTGTAGATAATGCCTCAATTTCTGAGCTACCCAGGTCAAAGCACAGCAGGTGCGCTCTAATAGGGAATACCGGGCCTCGTACGGGGTAAACTTCTTGCTGAGGTAGTAAATGGCTTGCTCCTTTCTCCCCGTTTCATCATGTTGTCCCAAAACGCAACCGAACTCTCCATCCAACACTGCGAGGTAAAGCAATAGGGGTCTCCCTGGTTCAGGCGAAACCAAGACAGGCGGCGTTGACAAGTATTCCTTAATTCTATCAAAAGTTTTTTCATAATTGTCAGTCCATTTGGTGGCAACATCCTTCTTCAGCATCTTGAAGACAGGTTCACAAATAGTTGAGCCTTCCCAGAAAACTCATCACGTCCTTCTTGTTCTTTGGCGGTGGCAACTCTTGAATGGCCTTGACCTTTGACGGATCCAATTCTATCCCTCGACGGCTCACAATGAAACCCAGTAACTTTCCAGCAGGAACCCCGAATGCACACTTGGCGGGATTCAGTTTCAGGTTGTATCTTCTCAACCTGTTGAAGAATTTCCTCAAGTCTTCCATGTGATCTGTGGCTTTCTTGGATTTGATGATGACGTCGTCCACATACACCTCGATTTCTTTATGTATCATGTCATGAAAGATGGTAGTCATGGCCCTCATGTAGGTGGCACCAGCATTCTTCAAACCAAACGGCATCATTTTGTAACAGTACATCCCCCATGGCGTGATAAAAGTTGTTTTCTCTGCATCTTCTTCATCCATCCATATCTGATGGTATCCGGCAAAACAATCGACGAATGACTGCAACTCATGCTTGGCGCAGTTGTCGATTAAAATGTGTATGTTTGGCAAGGGGAAGTCGTCCTTGGGACTGGCCCGGTTGAGATCCTGGTAGTTGACACAGACTCTAACCTTCCCATCTTTCTCCAGTACTGGCACAATGTTGGCTAACCATGTTGGATACTCTACTACACTGAGAACACTGACTTTGACTTGCTTGGTAACCTCTTCTTCGATTTTCAAAATCATGTCGGGTTTGAACTTTCTGAGCTTCTGTTTCACTGGTGGACATGGTGGATCTGTTGGTAACTTGTGAGCTACAATGGATGTACTGAGACCAGTCATATCATCATACGACCAGGCGAAGAAGTCCTCATATTCTTTTAAGAACTCTGTGTACTCTTTCTTTTCTGATGACGACAAATGCACACTGATACGTGTTTCCTTGACATTCTCGGCATCTCCCAAATTAACAACCTCAGTTTCGTCCAAGTTGGATTTAGGCCTATTCTCAAAGTTCTCGACCTCTCTGACAACCTCTTCGGGTATATCATCCTCTTCTGAATCTATATCCGTTTGTTGCGTTGTCTTGTTGCAAGTCACAGTCGTTGGTTCGTCATCAAGATAGGTAATAGTAATGCTGTGTAAATAAAGTAAATGATAGAGAAAATAATAAAAGCAAGATATATAATAAACTAAAAATGCTTTGATTAAATTCATAATTGTTTGGAACATCGGAGCTCTTTTCGAAAGTAAAGACAATGCGAAAAGAAAAAATCAACTAGTAAAAATGTAAAATGCGATGCATGGTGCTTTGTTTAACCTTGCTACCCCGAAGCCTTCCGGGCTCTGGTGGTCCTGATCGACCAATTACTGAGGCGTTCCCCTCGATTCACAGCTTGTATGGAAGGGCCTTCCTCCCCTTCCTCCTCAAAGATAACATAGCAGTCCATATCATCTTCCAGAAACAAGTTCTTCATTGCTGCCAACGCCTCATCTTCCTTTGATCCATATATGAAGTCCGCCGGCTAGAAAGTCTGCTCCAACCGCGGTATAGGGTGCTCCAGTGGATAGTATGGGTCGCACCATGGTGGCGACCAATAATCAAACTCCTTCCATGTATGCTCATACCCCAGGCCAAAAGTAGTACCATGTTTCTTCAGCTTGATGGGCTTGGTGATACCCTGGAGGTTTTTACCAATTCCTTTTTCGAGCTCATACCCGCACCAGTTCAGAATACTCTCGATCTTGTTATCCCACCATTTGTCTTTGTCCACAGCGTTGACCCGCTCGATGTGGTGGTATGTTTCTCCGCCTATTTTCCTTCTGCCCCCAATCATTGGGATGGTTTGGCGACTGTATATGGGGTTGCTACCGTCGCCATGAATGATCACCTCTTGGTGATTCCATTCGAACTTTACTGCCTGATGCAGGGTTGATGCCACAGTGCCAGCGGCGTGGATCCAGGGTCGTCCTAACAACAAGTTGTATGATGTTGGGACGTCTATCACTTGAAAATCAATATCGAACCAGGTTGGTCCCATTTGCAGGCACAGGCTGATTTCCCCAATAGTGGATCTTTGGGACCCATCGAAGGCTTTAACGTTGATAGCCCCATCTTTGATCTCGTGCAAACCTTTCCCCAATGTCCTGAGAGTTACTAGTGGACAAATGTTGAGGCTGGATCCCCCGCCGACCAAGATTCTAGTGATAAAGTAATCTTCGCATTGCACGGTGATGTGCAACGCCTTATTGTGACTTAATCCTTCCGGTGGTAGCTCATCCTCGTGGAAAGTAATCTCATGACTTTCCAGCACTTGTCCCACCATATTCGCCATCTCTCCCCCAGTTATGTCGCTGGGAACATAGGCTTCGCTCAATATTTTCATCAGAGCATTTTTGTGTGCATCTGAGCTTTGCAAAAGAGCCAGGATAGAGATCTGCGCCGGTGTTTTGTTCAACTGCTCAACGACCGAGTATTCTTTAGCCTGTATCTTTCTCTAAAGATCATCGGGTCTAGTTTCAACATGCCGTCCTGAGGCTTGCCTGTTGGATTCAGCTAAGTGTTCTAGAATGTATACCCTGCCTATTCTGGTCATACCCTGTGCAGCAATTGCTTCTCCGGTTTTGGTTTTCCCTTTTCTCCTAGCTTCAGCTGTGTAATCCCATGGTATGGCATTTGAGTTGAACGGGGTCACATCTGTCATTGTAACCGTAATAGGCATCCTCGGAGGTAACACATCAACTTCAAATGGTGCAGGTGCCTTTGGAATCCCAAACTCGACCTCAATTGGTCCTGGTGCCTTTGCAGGAGGTGCTTCGAACTCGAGCGGCACAGACATATTCACCTCATCGCCCTCAGAGGGCTGGATCTGGACAATAATAGGGTTGAGTGTGACTGTCGGCTTCTTTGGTTCATCTCCTTCGAGAATTGTGAACACCTAATTTTTGATCACACCTCTATACTACGTTAGTATAAATATTTCTTTCAGGTCTAATCTTAATATTTTAAACTTTTATCTTTATATATATGGTTTCTTTTAATTAAAATTTCAAATAAGTAAGCTATGGTATTTTTCTTACAATAATTTAAATTATAGTGTAAATATTGGGTTCTCTTATTTATATAGTTTCTTTAAGTCTAAAAGTAAGATGGTTAATATATATATATATATATATATATATATATATGTGTGTGTGTGTGTGTGTGTGTGTGTGTGTGTGTGTGTGTGTGTTTCACCTTCTTTTTGTTTAATAAAAATGGATTTAAAAAANGCATAGGAAGATCCAACCATAGGTGAGGGTATCTCAGGTGTTCGATCCTTCATCAACTGCTGCAGGATCAACTCAAGCTTCCTTTGTGTTTCTGCATTTTGAGCTTGAGTCTCATCCATCTTATCCACCCTTGTCGACACAGATCTAATACCTGTAGTGAGCTGTTGGACCTGCACGTCCAATTTTTTAATACTTTCCTCTATCCCTTTAAGTTTTTGATCAGCCATGGTGGTCGGAGGACTGATGCTCTGATACCAAATGTTACTACTGCAATACACAAGATTGATTAAGAAGAAACAAGGTGGGGAAATAGGAAGAAAACAGAAGAAGTTAGGGAAAAGGAAGGAAGAAGATAAGAGAGGAAATTGAGATATTTTTCATTCATATCCAATGATTGGATTACAAAGGGAATTTAATAACGTTCAGCTGACAATTTAGTTATCTAGGGATTAGCAAATCTGCCAACTGGCAGTACAAGACAGCATCATTTGTACTATTCTATACTAGTACCAAAAAGGACTGGAATTTAAATTACCTAGGACTAAACTGCTATAATTGAAACTATGGGACTAAAGTGACTAACAAAAATAACTGAAATAACTACCATTCTGTAACATTTTGTCGCCATCGTTGGAGTCTCGGTCGCGGTTCTATGTTCGATTCGTTGGTCATCGGCTCTACGTCGGTGCTTTTCTCTGTTGCTGTACCGTTTTCTTGGAGATAATTTTTATCAAAAGGTCAATTTATTTTTATTGTTGTTATATTAGTTAATTTCATGCTCTATTCTCGTCTAGTTGAATGTTTTATGACTGTGATATCATTCCATTCTTAGTTCCCCCAACTGTCTTGTTTTGTTTCACTGTTGTTGAAATTATGGAGATTTCGTATATGTTTTTCTTTTGTAATAAAAAAACTCATAGTTATAAAATTATGTGGATGGCTAGATAAAGTTAGAAAAGTTTGTTAAATGTTTAAACATATCCCTGTTAGTTACTTGACGTGATTTATTCACAAGTCTAGCATAGTTATCGAAATTAGTTCATTTACTTGTTAGATAAGAAGTGAAACTTTAGTTTTAATGTGCAAACGGCAATCACATTATATAAATGGTTGTTTTATGATTTCAAATAACTGCATCATACACTTCTTCCGCAAATATTTCCCAAAGCTCTTGGCCTCACAATAATCTCAAAATTTGGGAAGAATAATGAACACTGTTAGAGTGCTTTAGGCGTGTTTTAAATTTATTATCGTAATTATGTACACGTTCGCGTGACATAATTATGATTCCCAAAATAAATCAAGGTACGCGTTCCCGCGGCCTTGACCAAACAATCTTAATAATAATAAAGTATTATTAATTGTGTACACGTACGCATGACATGATTCTTAACGCACCAAACAAAAAGAGTACACGTTCGCGTGACTCGCTTTCAAGATAATTTTATAATCACGAATAATCAAGTAATTAGAAGAGTTTAAAAGGTAAAATACACATAGGTTCTAAAATATGTAATTAAACAATAATTTAAGCCAAGTATAAATTATTAAGCGACCGTGCTAAAACCATGGAACTCGGGAGTGCCTAACACCTTCCCCCGGGTTAACTGAATTCCTTACCCAATCTTCTGGTTTCGCAAACTTAAAACGGAGTCAAATTTCCTCGATTTGGGATTTAAAATAAATTGGTGACTTGGGACACCATAAATTATCCCAAGTGGCGACTCTAAAATAAATAAATAATCCCATTTCGATTAATGTCACTTAAATTGAAAAAACTCATTTCTTTCCTATCCCCCTCGGGAAAAATAGGAGGTGTGACAGCAATCAATCCTATTGACCCTTTGGGGTCCCAATCATCCTCAATCTCGATCATGTGAATGCCTCCACCCTTGTGGTCAGGCAGAGGATTGTTGCGGACATTGGGAGCGGGCTCCTTTGCTATGATGACTTTATTATCAATCAAGGTCTGAATCTTGTCTTTCAACGAGTAACACTCGTCGATGGTATGGCCTTTCATTCCGGAATGGTATGCGCAGGTTTTGTTCGGATTGATCCATTGGGAGGGATTTTCTAAAGTTATGGCTGGGATAGGGGTGATGTAACCGGCTGCTTTGAGTCTTTGATACAGCTGGTTAATTGGTTCGGCGATGGCTGTATATTATCTGGGAGGTCTACAGTCGAAGTTTGGTTTGGGTCTAGGAAAGTTTTGGCGAGTGGGTGGTGATTAATAGTGAGAAGGTTGGGCATTATAGGCTTGGTACACAGGTGCGGGTTGAGAATATCTCGGTGAAGTGGGTTGATATGTGGGAGGTGGAGATGACTGATAGGTGGGTGGTGGAATTTGGTATGTGGGTGAAGGTGCTTGGTAATTTAGGGAAGGCTGATATGTAAGTGGAGTTAAGGGGTATGTTTGGTATTTCATCGGAGATTTGGTTCTCTGCGCAGCCATTACGGAGTTCACATCCTTCTTCTTTGAAGTGCCCCCAGACTATAAAGCCTTGTTGGTGGCATGTAGTGCTTCAAGATTAGTGACCATACCATTTCTAATGCCCTCTTCAATTCTTTCTCCCAGCTTGATGATGTCGGAGAACTTTTGGCCTTCTATCAGCATTAATCTTTCATAGTATTTGGATCCTGAGCCCGAACAAAGAACCTGTTCATCTGCTCTTCTTCTAAGGCCGACCTGACCTTAGCGGCTTCTGCCCTCCAACGAGTAGCGTACTCGCGGTATGTTTCTGTGGGTTTCTTCTTCAGATTCTGGATATAAACCTGAATCGGTCCATAAAGTCGGACGCCATACTTACCCAGCTTGTCTATTTCTTTGAATCCTGGCTGATGTACCAAGACAAGGCATCCCCTTTCAGACTCCTCATGAACAGCTTCATGCGGATTTTATCATCCCTTCCAACTCCTACCAGCTTATCACAGTATGTCCTTAGATGAACCCTGGGATCACCTGTACCATCAAACATCTCGAACTTGGAAGGTTTGTACCCCTCTAGGAGTTCGATGTCCGACTGAATGCAAAGATCTTTATAGTTCAGCCCCTCAATGCCTTTGCTACCTTCGACACCCTGGACCCGTCTAGTTAACTTCTTGAGTTCCGCGGCAGACTTCCTGATAAGGGAGTATTTGTCGTCTGATTCATATGCACTTGAGATCGGTTGGGTATAGTGGGGTATAGTGTCCACAAAGATAAGAGTGTTATTGAGTTGGTCGTTTGTAGTGTTTGGTGGTTCGGGAATGAGCAATGGAGCGTTGTTGCATGTGTAGCAAGTTTGAGCATGAGTGGGTTGTATTTGTGGTTGCGGGGTGTTTTGTGGAGGTACGGGGTTTTGGGTGTTGACATCAGGAGCAGCAAGAGAGAATGATAGGCTTGCCAAGTTCCGAACTTGGTCCAATTCTTCCTGGAATTTCAGCAATTTTTGCTCAAGATGAGCAACAGTTCCGTTAGTAATTGGGCTACCCTGAGAAGTTTCCTCCCTTTCAATCTCCTTTCTAGCACTTGCGTTTCCCATTCTTCCTTTGTTCTTGTTTCTAATAGGACTCGGAGGAGGAGGAGGAGGTGGAGGGCCCTTAGATCTTGTAGAGTATGTTGATGGTGCCAGAATGCACGAACTAACCTTTGGGGAGGGGAATAAAAAAAACAAAAGGTAAAAAGTTAGTGCGGATTCTGGAAAAAAAATTATTGCAATATGTAAACACATTGTGCAAGAATATTAGTCGTGTCCTAATTTGGGTGCCTCATTGTGCCCGAGGTAGGCCTAGCGACAAATTAACTTTGGAGAACTTATAATGCTAAATGCCTCATTTTATTGATAAAAATAAGAGGAGTCTTAAACAACTAAATAACGGGAAATGAAAATATCACTAATGGCGAGTGGCCTTATTACATTATGAAAGCAGGAAATAAAAGATCCTAACTACTTGGTCCCAGAAGGACCTTCCCCAGATTCGGTATTCTTGCCTCCCTCGTACAGCTGTACCAACTCGCGCAGTCCTAGCAGTAAATAGGCTCGGGCCAGATGTCCGCCTGCATTTCCCTCATCATTTTAACAGTCTTCAATCCTTTTCAAGAATTTCCCTTCCAGCTCTACTAGACCCCGTTCCAGATACCCTAGCCGCTTGTTGGCGTTGACAGTCATATCCTTCCACTTGTCGATCAACTTCTGGTGAGCTTCTTGTATTTCTCGATGCTCATTCTCACATTCTCGAATTATTTTGCGCAATTGATTGTACTTAACTTGTGCTTCAGCCTTTTCGTCGATAAGCCTGTGACCTCGGATGAACCCAGGATGACCCAAACTAGTGATATTATCTTCCAACCAACCTGAGTAGTGCGGCACACACCCGGCGTGATACCTGTCCGGCTCGATAGATTCTCTCCCCAAGACAAGTTTGCAATGCCACATGTGCTGAGCTTGACACCTGTGAGGGCTATCATCGTCCTGAAAGTCAGCCCTGAAGTGACTTATTTTGTCCACCCTTGGTATGATTTGCTTTCTTCCTGCCTGTCATGGCTCGGAGGGGGACATAGGGATAAGTTCCCCTCAGACCAATGAGTATGAGGAATGGTGCATCCTGAGAACGAACAATGAATTCCCCTGTTGGGAACCACTCGAACATCCACTGCACTTGATCTTCCTTTAGATTCTCAAATAGCTCTACCCATCCTCTAGCGTCCTCTGGTTGGGCGAACATGTTAGGCATGAGGTTCATTCGCTTTGGGTGGTGAAAAGCGATATGATCATCTCAATCTCTGCGTATCATTTCCTGCCGGTAATCACCTTTCTGAATATGTTCTACAAGCCAGAGTTGAAGCGACAGATCACAACCTTCGAAGTGTTTGGCCCCTTGTTGGCACTTTTCTAGGGCTCGATATAGCTCAGCGACAATCATGGGCACTATGCTGAAAGACTGCCCGTCAATCCCTTCCATTAAGGTCTTGGTTACCATGGCTAGTCTGGTGTGGATCCTAGCCTTCTTCATAGGAAAGATTATCATCCCCAGAAAACAGAACATGAAGACAAAAACCCTTCTGTGGACATGCCCTAAAGAGGTAAGGGCAAATTCGTCGGTGTAGGTGCGGTATGACTTGCTATGGTCATACCTCTCGTACAAGTAGTCGAATGGGATGTAGGAATCTTTCAAGCAAGTCAAGTCCGGGTTTTTCTTGAGTCCCATCATTTTGAGGAAGCCCCTACCTTTGCGATTTTCCGGCATAAGCAGACCCGGAGTCTCTCAAGGAATACCAGCTAGACCCCCTATTTCTTCAAGTACAGGGGTCATGTCAAGGTCCCCGAAGCGAAACACTGACCGGTCGCTATCCCAGAACAAAGTTGCAGCCTCTATGATTTTGTTGTCAGGCTGGATTTCCAGAAGCGAAGGCAAAAAGTATTTTTGGAAAAGAGTCCGATCACTGGCATGAAGGTCCTCCCACCAGCTTAGCAGCCTTGGGTAGATGTTGGTTACCATACCGAATCTGGGAGACTTCGTGCATCATTTTCTGCAAAACAAAATGTTAGACCCTTACCCCACCAGACTCGACTATTTAAATCAACAATTAGCATGATAGGCATTTAGTTCTCCAAATAAATGCACAGAATCATGGAGGTGTCTGTTTGGGTTTCAAGGGAAACCGATGGACTTTGGACTAGGCTATCTTAATGAGTCATTATGCGGACAACATAACTGACTCGGCTAGATTTGACCATGATGCATGTACAGTTTAACAGAGTAAGGTTTCTATTTGAAGTGCTAGACTGGTACCCTTGAGCGAACAACTCAAGAGGGAAAGGCGCGGAACCGTCGACTGCACCGTTGATCGACTGGTTTTACCGTAAATATGCCTTTGCCAAATTTAGGAGATGATAATATCGGGAGAGCGCAACCACTCATTATAAGCGTTGCTATAGGATTTGTTTTGGCACGAGTGGAGTATGATGTTGAAGATGCAATTTACAAGAATGAAACAAATTGACATGTATTTTCACGTACATAAGATAAATGATTACAATAAATGCTCGAAATTACAACGGTATTGAAATAATAAAGCAGTAAAGGAAAGCAGTTAAAGGAAAGGAAAGACATGAAGATCCAAGTTAGTTTTTACGATGAAATAATTAAAAGGCAATAAATAAAGGCAATTAATGAAATAATAAAGTCACAAATAGCATGTAACGGTAAAATCCTAAAGAAATCCCCAACAAAGTTGCCATGCTGTCGACGCCCCCTTTTTTCACGTGGACGGAAGTCCAAAATCGGGTATACGATATTATGGGAGGACAACTCTTATTCCCTTGCGAGAATTTGGGTTTTGGAATTTGGAGAGTCGCCACCTAATTATTATAGTGCATTAGGACACTTTTAAAGAAAAGAATTGAGAAGAAGAACCAGAGTTTGGGTAAGGGATTGAGATTATCTCAAGGGGAAGGTGTTATGATCCCCTCAAGATCCACTAGTGTGGTTCCCGGCCATACTACAATTGTGACTTTAGAAGATAGAAGAAACAAATAAGGTTTTCACATAATTATTGCAAACAATTTTAAAGTTTTTAAAAGAGAAAAGGAAACGAGATATTTTAGAAAGGTTAATTAAAAGAAGCATTATAAGTAAAGGGGAAGGGGGTCCTAGGTTTATACATAATATGGATCACATCAATGCAATACCCGATGTACAATCCTCTAAAGAGGGGTCGCACGTGATATTAGCGCACCGGTCATCATATCCATATTCTACCCTTCCCACCCCGTTAAGGTATTAAAGCGCGTTTAGTCTTGTTTACTTATTGCATGCTAGTACCCGTCTCAATCCTATCAGTCCCGGGGTATTAGGACTTCTAGTCCTAAAAAGGAGAAAGGGATGGGGGCCTTTATGGAGTTTAAAGGATAAAATTCTAGTTCGACATTCAAAACATGTATCAAATAAAGGGAAGAGCGAGCAAGTAAATACGGCTTAAATAAACCCCTGAAATCATATAGTCATATAGTTTAGCATGCCTTGGCAAATACTGATTTGGTCTTAGATTAAAATTAAGCGGTGAGCGGACTGGTTCAACACATATATTTAGACAGAAAGTCTACATTAGGCACACTCGGATACAGTTGTCAGAGATTAAGGCATTGAATTAGCGCGAATTGATTAAGAAGCATTGATCTTTAGAAAATAACTATACAGAATAATTTTTGAAGAAATGGGTATGCTGCAGACTTATGAAAACATTTAGAAACGAGTTTTAAAAAAAGGAAGCGGACTGCCCAGTTGTAATTAAGCACAGAAAAGGTAAATTTAAGAGTTTCAGAGGAGGCAGATTTATTTAAAGAAAATGAGTGAATTGCAGAACTAGCTTAAACGACAAATTCAAAAGAAAGGAGTTGAATTTGAAAACACGTTTAGTCAGAGTATTAGAAAAGCAGTTTCAGAGAAGATATGCAAGTTAAAGAAATGGATTTTAGGGAAAAGTATACACTGATTAGAGACAGGTTTTATCAAAAGATTACGTTTTGGAAAACATATACTGACTTAGGCGGGTAAGAACCAGTTAATTTAATTGATTATTACTGCTTTTAGACAGGCCAGGCGAATTTGATTTAAAAGTTCCTATAGGCATGATTTCTACGAGTTATTGATTTAAACCTTGTTAATAGACTTATGAACGGATGCTTGTTTGATTAATCCTAAAATTTGCCCAGCGTCATGAGTATGCATACTCCTATAGGCATAATATCTACATACAGAGAGTTAAAATATTGACTCCTATTGGCAGGATTTCTATATGCATGATTGCAGAAAGTAGGCGTTAGGTCCTATAGGCATGATTTCTATGTGATTGAATTAACATTAAACGACCCTATAGGCAGGATTTCTACATGATTAACAGTAAAATCCTAGGATCATGAATTCTACCCTTTAGTGCAGGAAAGTAAAGACCCCCCACCCTTTCACTATATTCCCCGAGTTTATACAAATTATTACAAACAAAAAAAATAGAGAAAATACATCAGAAGCTGGCAATTGCATCCAAGGTACCGAAATCAGGCCTAATGTCTAATAATATGCGATTGAACCATTTTCGGGATCCAGATTTCCAAAGCCTTCTCTTTATCTAGGGTATTTCAAAGTTCCAAGGAATCTCAGAGATTTCCAGCATTGCTTACACCCAAGATACCATTAGAATACAAACAGTGCAGTGTGGAAAAGCCAGCTCTCAGGCATCCAAGTTCAGAGGGAGCTCAAGGGTCCCAAAGCAAGGCTTGCAAGAGAGGGGCAGAACTTAATAGCTAAGAGTAAGTGTAAGTGCAGAGGGATTGGGGAAGCCATGACAGGTGGTCGTCGTGCCTAGCCACAAAATAGGCCGGCACACCTCTGACCACCCTGTTTGGTCAAACAAATTAAGAGCAGACCCTTGAAGGTCAGACCAGGGTCTGGACAGTGATTAGGACACTGCCAGACCCAAGTCTAAAGCTCAAACACACATAAAGGGGAAATGGAGTGGGAATTGATTGAGTTTGGGATTCAAAGAATCCAATCCAGACACATGAACAATAATATTTAAGTGTTGTCATGCTTTTGAACCATAACTCACATATAAAGGGGGTAGGGATAAGGGGATTCACATAAGGACAAGAATGATGAACTTGCAGAAAAGCAGTAAGAAAGCAGTATAACAGAACTGAAATATGAAACACATAGGAGAGGGACAATATTTAAAATAGGATAGACAAACCAGTTGCAAAGTAAACAGAAATAGAAGAGTAGAGCACTCGCAGCCACAACAACAAAAGAAAAACTAACTCAGGATTTCAGAGAAAACTCGAAAGCTTTGAGAAAAACTTAAAGGTATTTGAGAAAGAGAAGAGAAGTGATATCCAGAACTGGTCTGTATGTTCTGTGATTATAAGAGAATTCTTATTCTCGACTGATCATAGAAAAGGGGAGGGCTCATCCCTTATATAGTTTTTGAAAACAAGTAAGGTAGGCAAAGAGTGCACAAACATAGAAAACCAATCAATTAGTATCAATTAAGACAAATAGACTCCTTTAATTAAGGGGTCTAGGTGAAACGGCTAATCAAGGTAGAACAAGGAGGAAAAATCAGTTTTCTAAGGCTAGATTAAGGTAAGGAAACGACATAGTGCACAAATAAGGTTAAGTACAGAGTTGGTAATTAAGGAAATATGGAATAATAGTGTGAAAAATAAGGTATCAGTTTGAAAATCAGTCAAAAGATTTCAGACCTAATGCAAATCACAAAGAATCTAAAGTAATTAAGGAAATAAATAATTCAAACGTTGGTACAAAATCACAGAGGATTTAAGGAAAACATCACAAGTCTGGAATTTTTACACAAAAGATCAAAATAAACAGCAAGTAGGGCAAAGGAGATTCAATCGAAAGAAATCAGTGATGGATCACTAGCATAATTAAAGGGATATCAAAATCAATCCTTAGAAAGGGAAGTTTTTCTCATATATAAAGCATACAGTTCAAACCAAAGAAGAGTCTCAAAAATGAAAATTTCAGAGTCGAAGGCAAATAAGACTTTGAGTTCGATTACAGGCTCATCGTGAGTCTGTAAACCTAGGGTTTCAGAGTGAAACCCTAGTGCCATCTTACCAAAGGAAAACCCCCAAATTTTAGGGTTTCACCTAGAATCAGAGATGAGAAGTCGTTACAGTCATGGAGATAGGCGGACATGCATAAATAGAAGCAAGGGAAACTACGAGTTTTAAGACAAAAGGTAGGCAAGAAAAATGATCAACGAAACTTAGAAACAAAAGTAAAGCATGAACTTAAACACATATAGCAGAGAGTAAGGATCAACAACCCAGGCTAGCATGTGAACAAAAAATAGAAAAGAATCTCTGTAAAAATCAGGTACGAAATAAGAGAACAGACTTGAACATAACAAGAAATAAAACAAACGAGCATAAACACATAAGAGACAATGAAAGAGTCAGAAAACATTTAGGAGCCATTTTCAGAAACCTTAAAAATCGGATTTGAACAGTTTTGAAAAAGGAAATTTGTGGAAAGGCTCTAAAATGTCACACACAGCATAGATCTAGCACAGATCTAAACGAATAGAACGAAAAAGAACCTCGAATAGGCTAGGGTTTCTGAGAACCCTAAAGGACGAGAAAGTCTTGGAAGTCTCGAGATCAGATCAGAGTCGATAAGGTCAGAACCAGGCTCAGTAGGCTACGACACGCCGGAGCAAGGCCGAAAACAGCTGAAAACCTCGAATCAACAAAGGTCTGGACCAAGCTTCTTCAAGGTTTGACCTTGAAACCATAGTAATCAGGTAGGTAGAATTCATAGGAGGCAGGTACAGGCCTTCAATGGCTTCTGAAGCCATGGATTTGGTCGATTTGGGTGGTGGTTGAAGATGGCGGCTAGGGTTTGAGAGGGAGTTTGAGAGAGAGTTGGGAGAGAAGGGGGATTCGAAGGCGGCTGCAGGTGAGGAATGACTAGGGTTTGGGGGGTATTGGGGAATTAAAAAGGAAAGGTTAAATGGTGGTCGTTGATCATTTTGATCAACGGCCTGGATTGAATGGGGATCCAGGTGGGTTATTTGAAAAGGGCCGTGGGTCGGGTAGATTTAAGATTTGGGCTGGTTAATTGGGTTTAATTTGGGTGCCAAATCCGGCTAAACTTGAAATGCAAATGGGCTAACATTTAAATAGCCACTTCTCCTTTGCTTAATTTTATAAAAATAGTAAAATAATTTTTGGAAATAAATCAAATGCACAAAAATGATTAATAATACATAATTATCAGATTAAAAATACTGGAGTCAATTTTATAAATATAATTGCAATTAAATCTTAAAAGAGGCTAATATTGCAATTATATGCAATTTAGTTTTAAAAATACTAAATAAATTTATAAAAATATGCAAAAATCATTTTAGCTATATTTTGGTGTAAATATGAGAATAAAATAAGTTATTCACTAAAAAATGATAACTTTGGGAATAATTATTGGATTTTATGGTATAAAATAGGCAATAAACTGGTTTAAAAATCATTAAAAAAATACCAAAACTCATGGGTTTGCTTATATTTGCACATATGTGCTATTTTGAAAGTATTTTGGGTACAGAAAATACATAGGAAAAAATTAGGTATCAACAATATGTTAGCGACAAATATTGTTGAGTCAATGAATAATGTTTTGAGACGTGCAAGAGAACTGCCACTTATAACAATGATGGATTTCATACAAGAAAAATTGCAAAGCTGGTTTTACGAAAGAAGGTCAACTGCAGAAGGAATATTCCGCTAGTTATCAAATTGGGCAGAAGCAACATTGGAAGATAAAATTAAACCAGCTTTTACATTTAGAGTATTGCCCATTGATCGACTCAAATTCAATGTTAAAGAAGGGGGTATGGAATTTATTGTTAATCTAGAATAAAGAACATGTGATTGTTCTGAATTTCAGCTAGATGAGATACCCTGTGAACATGCAATTGCTGCAATTGATAGTATATATCAGAACAAATCATCCTTTTGCTCAACTTATTATTCAAGGGCCTTTTGGTTGAAAACATATGAAGGGCAAGTAAATTCTGTAGGTGATTCAACAACATGGATTATACCAGAAGCTATTAAATCGCAAATCACTAAGCCTCCAGATGCAAAAGTAATGCTAGGAAGAAGATAGAAGAATCGACATATTTCCGGTACAGAATTCAAGAAGGAAACAAGATG
Source organism: Nicotiana attenuata (assembly GCF_001879085.1). Lineage (NCBI taxonomy): Eukaryota > Viridiplantae > Streptophyta > Magnoliopsida > Solanales > Solanaceae > Nicotiana > Nicotiana attenuata. Next base: position 227,863 of record NW_017670785.1, read on the forward strand.
TGGTCGTTGCAAAAAAATATGGGCATAACAGAACAAATTGCACAAATTCTGCTGTAGCTCATCCTTATGCAAGAAAATACAGGAAAAAACTGATTGATTATATACAATATGATTGTATTGGCTCATCTTATTATATACAAAATGGTTGCATTCTAAATAATTTGTTTGGTATTCTTGTTTTTAAAAATATTATTACTGTATATTTTCTTTGTTTCTTGATTTGCTACTAGGAGAATAGTATGCAGGAAACAAACTTTTATTTTATTTATTTCGAGCAAATTATACTAGATACAAATTTTTCACTGTTTTATGAATCTCCATTATAATATACTGGCCTATATAGCTTAATAACTAGGTTTTCCAGTATAATTTACAAGAACCAACTAAAATAAGAACTCCAACAAGAGTTGCAACAGCAAACTTAGGGTAAAAAAATCTGGATTTTGCACATCCAATATTAAATACTGGACATTATAATTTCCCAATATGTATCTCCAGCAAAATACATAAGAAACAAAATTTAATTTTTGTAATTCCTGTCAGTTGTTCTAGATACCAATTTTACACTATTATACACTTCTATCCATTGTAATATATTAGGTTATATAGCTTCAAGTATGTCACGGCCCAAATCCCAAACCCGGCCGTGATGGCGCCTCTCGTGACGACAAGGCCAGCCAGAACAATGCAAACACTTATTTAAACAATTACTTAACATTTATAAATACAAAGCACGTATAAAACAGTTATAAAAGCGGAAACAACGACAATAGCAAAGGAAACCATCCCGACACAACCCAAACCGGGGTGTCTCAAGTCATGAGCTACTACAAAGTTGCTATAAGTCTACGAAATAGAATATCTGTTACAATAATCTGAAGGAACTAAAATAGCGTAAAAATAGGGGAGTCAAGGGGCTGCGGACGTCAACAACTACCTCGAAGCTCCAACTCGCTGCCTGGTCTGGGGAGAATATCAGTGCTCAGGTGCGGACTCTGCTATGCCTGAATCTGCACGCATGGTGCAGGGAGTAATATGAGTACTCCGACCTAGTAAGCAATAATAATAAATAATAACCGAAGGTAAGAAAACACATAACAACACAAGGCAATGCTATATCAGGCAATAAATCACTTAAAGAAGAAAAATTCATAAATAGTCAAATGAAATCTCATTTTTAAAGACACGTAAATCAGGTAAAACAGCAAATAAATAGTGAGTAGTAAAACTGCCCCTCGGGCCCAGTATCAATCGCTCGGTACAGTAACAGCCCCTCGGGCTCAATCTTAGTCACTCAGTATAGTATCAGCCCCTCAGACTCACTCTCAAATCACATGGGTACCCGCGCTCACTGTGGGTGTGTAGACTCCGGAGCGGCGCCTTACTCCCCAAGCGCTATATCAACATAAGGCCTGAAAGCCTTCTCACATCACACATAAGGCCTGAAAGCCTCCTCACATCACACTCGAGGCCTGAAAGCCTCCTCACATCACACTCAAGGCTTGAAAGCCTTCTTAGTCCAGGAAACATCATAAGCCCCTCGGGTATCAATAAAATAATAGTGCTCAGCCCAAACAACAGTGAAAATATCATTAAAGTCTCAAAATTCAATTAAAGCGGCTGAGTTTGTAAAATAGTATAATAATTAGGATTGAGTTCAAGTAATAGATCAAAATAGATCAAAATAGTGATAACAATCCCCGAAGGATTTAAATAGTTCGCATTAAGCCCAAAATATGGCAATAAGCCCAAATCATGTAAACTAACAGCTCAGTCAAATACGCGGTAAAATATCAAACGGTACGGACAAAGTCACAATCCCCAATAGCAAACAAGCCTGTGCTCGCCAGTAAGCGCATGTTTCACCTCAATACAGCACTTCGTTGTGCAAATCCGGGGTCTCAAACCCTCAGGATATCATTTACCATCATTACTTACCTCAAGTCAGCCAAAATCCTAGCTCTCTATGCCCTTGCGTTGCAAATCGACCTCCTCGTGCGTCGAATCTGATCAAAACCACAACGAATACGTTAAAATAGGCTAAGGGAACATAACCCAATCGAAAGGACTCGAAAAATATTGAAATTCACGAAATTTGCCAAACCCGAGCCCCGGGACCACTTCTCGAAAATCAGAAAATTTTACATTATCGGATTCCTTATCTCGCCACGAGTCTATACATACCAAAAACTCCCAAATCCGAGCCCAAATGAACCATCAAATCCCACTCTGAAATATCAAATTCCAAGCCCTAGCTTTTCCCCCTTTTTGATGAATTTTCATAAATTTCTAGGTTAATTCTACCATTAAATCATGTATTTAGGTCATAGAACTCACCTCCAATCACACCCAGTCGAAATCACCTTCATTTCTCATCCAAAAGCTCTTAAGTTTGCTCAAAAATGGTGGAAAGATTCCTTAGCTCGCGGAACAAAATGAATCATTTAAAACCCTTTCTGTCCAGCCCTTTTCGCATCTGCGATTACTTTACCGCATATGCGGTTACCGCTTCTGCGGTTTTGCCTCCGCTTCTGCGGATCTTCACTATGCCCAGAACCGCTTCTGCGGTCCATCTCCGCTTCTGCGAACACCGCTTCTGCAGTCAAGCGTCCGCTTCTGCGGAACCTCCCCTACATACACGGATCACTTCTGCGGTCAATAACCGCATCTGCGGGGAACGCACATGCGGAAATCATCCGCCTCTGCGGAATTTCTCCAAATGGCCAACACCCGCACCTGCGATCCTATCTTCGCATCTGCGAAACCGCATCTGCGGCCCTTTTCCGCAAATTTGGAAATACCAGTACCAGCAATTTCAGAAATGCAACAAGTCCAAAATTCATCCCGATGGCCATCCGAAATCACCCCGAGGCCCCCGGGACCTTCACCAAAAGTGCCAACCCGTCCTAAAACCTCATTAAAACTTGCTCCAATCATCAAAACACCACAAACAACACCAAAACCATCAAATTACATCGGATTCAAGACTAAGTTCTTCTAAAACTTCCGAAATACGCATTTGATCAAAAACCAGACCAACACACCTCCGAATGACCTGAAATTTTGAACACACATCCCAAATCACCTAACAAAGCTACAGCAACTCTCGGAATTCCATTCCGACCGTCGGATCAAAATCTCACCTATCAACCGGAATTCGCCAAAATACTAACTTCGCCAATTCAAGCCTAATTCTACACCGGACCTCCAAAATCAATTTCAATCACACTTCTAAGTCACAAATTATCCCCCGAAGCTAACCAAATCACCGGAAATCACATCCGAGCACTCTAACTCATAAGTCAACATCTGGCTGACTTTTCCAAAATAAGCCTTCCTTAAAGAGACTAAGTGTCTCATTTCCTTCTAAAACCAACCCAATTCGACTCATTCACCCAAGACTCTTATAATGAAACATAAGGAAGCAGAAAATGGGGAAAACGGGGAGGTAACTCACATGACGACGGGCCGGGTCGTCACATTCTCCCCAACTAAAACAAACGCTCGTCCTCGAGCGGGTCAAGAAACATACCTGAAGCCTCAAACAAGTGAGGATATTTGCTCTGCATCTCCCTCTCGATCTCCCAAGTAGCCTCCTCCACGGGCCGACCTCTCCACTTCACTTTCACCGAAGCTATATCCTTTGATCTCAACTTTCGAACCTGACGACCCAAAATAGCCACTGGCTCCACATCATAGGTCAAACCATCATCCAACTGAACAGTGCTGAAATCCAATACATGAGACGGGTCCCCAACATACTTCCGGAGCATAGATACATGAAATACCAGATGCACGCCCGACGAGCTGGGTGGCAAGGCAAGCTCATAAGCCACCTCCCCAATCCTCCTAAATACCTCAAAAGGTCCAATAAACCCGCAGACTCAGCTTCCCTTTCTTTCCAAACCGCATAACACCCTTCATAGGAGAAACCTTCAGCAAGACCTTCTCACCAACCATATAAGACACATCCCGAACCTTCCGGTCCGCATAACTCTTCTGACGCGACTGTGCTGTACGAAGCCTCTTCTGAATCAGCTTCACCTTCTCTAAGGCATCGTGAACCAACTCTGTCCCCAATAGCCTAGCCTCGCCGGACTCGAACCATCCAACCGGAGATCTACACCGCCTCCCATACAACGCCTCATATGGAGCCATCTAAATGCTCGACTGATAACTATTGTTGTAGGAAAACTCTGCAAGCGACAAAAACTCATCCCAAGAACCTCCAAAATCAATCACACAGGCACGCAACATGTCCTCCAATATCGTACGCTCGGACTGCCCGTCTGTCTGAGGATGAAATGTTGTGCTCAACTCCACTTACGTACCCAACTCTCGCTGAAAAGTCTTCCAGAACTGAGAAGTGAACGGAGTACCCCTATCTGATATAATAAACACTAGAACACCAAGCAATTGGACAATCTCCCGGATAAAGATCCCTGCCAGCCGCTCTGAACAATAGTTAGTACATACCGAAATGAAGTGCGCAGACTTGGTCAGCCGGTCCACAATCACCCAAATCGAATCGAACTTCTTCAAAGTCCGAGGGAGACCACTCACAAAATCCATAGTAATCATCTCCCACTTCCACTCGGGAATAATCATCCGCTGAAGTACGCCACCCGGCCTCTGATGCTCATTTTTACCTGCTGACAGTTGAGACACCGAGCCACAAACTCTACAATATCCTTCTTCATCCTTCTCCACCAATAGTGTTGCCTCAAATCCTGATACATCTTCGCAGCACCCGGATGAATGGAATACCGCGAGCTGTGGGCCTCCTCCAATATCAACTCCCGAAGCCCATCCACATTGGGCACACAAATCCGGCCCTGCATCCTCAACACACCATCATCACCAATGGTCACGTCTCTGGCATCATCATGCTAAACCCTATCATTAAGGACAAGCAAATGCGGATCATCATACTGGCGCTCTCTGATGCGATCATACAAGGAAGACCGAGAAACCACACAAGCCAACACCCGACTAGGCTCCGAAATATCTAGTCTCACCAAACGATTAGCCAAGGCCTGAACATCAACTGCAAGGGGCCTCTCCCCAACTGGAATATACGCCAAGCTCCCCATACTAACTGCCTTTTGGCTCAAAGCATCGGCCACCACATTGGCCTTCCCAGGTGATACAGAATGGTAATATCATAATCCATATGTAAATCTAGCCACCTCCGCAGCCTCAAATTAAGATCTTTCTGCTTGAACAGATGCTGAAGACTGCAATGATCAGTGAATACCTCGCAAGATACGCCATACAAGTAGTGCCTCCAAATCTTCAAAGAATGAACTATAGCAGCCAACTCCAATTCATGAACAGGGTAGTTCTTCTCGTAGGACTTCAACTGACGAGAAGTATAAGCAATAACTCTACCCTCTTGCATCAATACACATCCGATCCCAATTCTCGAAGCATCACAATATTCAGTGTAAGAACCTGAAGCTGATGGCAAGACCAACACTGGAGCTGTGGTCAAAGCTGTCTTGAGCTTCTGAAATCTCTCCTCGCACTCATCCGACCATACAAATGGACCACCCTTCTGAGTCAACTTGGTCAAGGGCGATGCAATAGAGGAAAATCCCTGAACAAACCGGCGATAATAACCTGCCAACCCAAGGAAACTACGAATCTCTGTGGCTAAAGTCAGTCTAGGCCAACTCTGCACCGCCTATATCTTCTACGGGTCGACTTGAATACCCTCGCTGGACAACACGTGCCCCAAGAAAGCCACTGAACTGAGCCAAAACTCACACTTGGAGAACTTTGCATAAAGCCTCTCCTCCCTCAACCTCTGCAAAACGACTCGCAAATGCTGCGCGTGCTCCTCCTGACTACACGAGTACACCAGAATATCATCAATGAAAACAATAACGAATGAATCCAGATACGGCCAAAATACACTGTTCATCAAATGCATGAACGCTACTGGGCCATTGGTTAGCCCGAAAGACATGACAAGAAACTCATAGTGCCCATATCTAGTCCTGAAAGCCGTCTTCATAATATCTGAATCCCTGATCCTCAACTGGTAATAGCCCGAACGGAGATCAATCTTGGAGAACACCCTCGCTCCTTGAAGCTGGTCAAATAAATCATCAATGCAAGGTAGGGGATACTTGTTCTTCACCGTTACTTTGTTCAATTGAATGTAGTCAATGCACATTCTCATGGTGCCATCCTTCTTTTTTACAAACAGAACCGGTGCACCCCACGGTGACACACTAGGACGAATGAACCCCTTATCTAGGAGTTCCTGAAGCTGATCCTTCAATTCCTTCAACTCTGCTGGTGCCATGCGATATGGTGGAATGGAAATGGGCTGAGTACCCGGCACCAGGTCAATACCAAAATCAATATCCCTGTCTGGTAGCATGCCCGACAGGTCTGCAGGAAATACATCGGGAAACTCCCTCACCACTGGGACAGAATCAATGCTAGGAGTCTCGGCTCCAACATCCCTCACAAATGACAAATATGAAAGACAACCCTTCCCAACCATACGCTGGACCTTTAGGAATGAAATCACCCTACTGGGAACATAGTCAGTCACGCCACGCCACTCGGTATAGCCAAGGTGACTGTCTTAGCATGACAGTCTAGAATAGCATGACACGGAGATAGCCAGTCCATGCCCAAAATAACATCAAAATCCACCGTGCTCAATAGCAGTAGATCAACTCGGGTCTCCAGACCCCCAATAGTCACCAAGCACGACCGATATACATGGTCTACAACAATAGTATCGCCCACTGGGGTAGATACATGAACAGGTAAAGCAAGACACCATCGGGACGTACCTAAATGATGAGCAAAATATGAGGACACATAAGAATAGGTGGAACCGAGGTCAAATAAGATTGAGACATCTATGTGGCAGACTGAAATAGTACTTGTAATGACAGCATCCGAAGCAATGGCATTTGTCCTGCCCTAAAGTGCATAAAAGTGAGCCTGACCACCGCCCGATCGACCTCCACCCCTTGATATTGTTGATTTTCTGAGACATTTTGCTCTTAAAAACTGTATGAGAAAAGAAGCCACTGACCTTTCTCATTTGGTTGTTACGGATCTTCACTTGTCTTCGACGAGATTCATATCTGAATTCGTCAAACACATATTCAGCATCTTCAGCAACTTTCTCAAGACGCTTGAGCCATTCTTCCACAGTCTGATCCTCAAGTTGCCGTCTTTCAGCATCGTCAATGAAAGCTTGGATTATCGATATATTTTGTGTTAGCATTTTGAGATCATTCTTGCAGTCCCTTGAGCTACTGACCTCTTCAATAGCTAGAGAAAGTAGCTTCTCAAGCAAAACTTGAACTGTAGCACCAATTACAGGGTCGGCCATTGTTTGCTCCTTCACAAGCCAAGTCTTCTTTTGCTACTTGTTTGTAAACTACAACAAAGAAAGACAATAATTCAAACAATAAAGCAGTAGCTTTTGTGTATTACAACTAATCATCGTTTAATAAATTACTCCCTCCGTTTCAATTTATGTGAACCTGTTTGACTGGTACGAAATTTAAAAAAAAATTAAGACTTTTGAAATTTGTGGTCCTAAACAAGTCCAAATGGGGCCAGAGTATTTATGTGGTTATAAAAGCTTCTCATTAAGGGTAGAGTTGTAACTTTAAGCTAAATTGTTACCAAATTTAGAAAGGGTTCATTCTTTTCTAAACGGACCAAAAAAGAAATAGGTTCACATAAACTGAAACAGAAGGGGTATTTTTTTTTTTGGAGAAAAAACCCTAAATTTGTAGTACTTAATTAAACCTTAAATTGATATTATATCTTTCCCTTGAAGCACTAATGGAGTAATGGTCCACATCCTTTGACAAAAACAAATTAACAATGACCCATTAAATATAAAATTACGGGATAAAAAGAAGACATGAAACTTCCTCTTCACCAGCACAAAAGGAAATTTTTAAGATTATAGATATTGAACTTTAACTCTCTAATTAAAAAAGTGAGAAACATTTATTTATTTAATTTTTTCTATAATTGTGATAATTGCGTCAATAATGTTCGGGGTCTTGCTCATCTCAACTAGTTCCACAAGTACTTATTAACTCTCATAATATAGGTACTATGAACCTGAATTAGTATTCTCATTCCACTTTACCATCCCCATCACACCCTTGGGAAAGTGAGAAACATTTCCTTGTGAGGATCAATTCTCTTTGGAAACAAATAGAGGGGATTGTTAGGATCAATTCTCTATGAAATTTAACTTACTGTAATTTTATGTTTCCTAATTAAGTTATACCTACTGAACGACCTCCTAAATGTATATTTATATAAACATATGTTTTTTATGATTGTGTTAAATCCTCCTAGATAACGTATCTAGGAAATTGTGCGACATAACCTTTTATAAGTTGAAGAAAAAGAAAATATCTTGTCAAGATCTCCTGTGTTTTATTTACGGATTCTTTTTCTTACGTGTAAATATAAAGAACTCTCAAATTGTTTGACATAAAACTAACAAATTTTGTAATGGGCCACAAGACCAATTGACTTGGAACTCGATCAGCCAAAAGCTATTTTCATGATAACATATCAGCTACTGGGGAGAGTTATTATTCAAAAATTGATTCCATTAAAAAACTCGCTATTTTCATGATACACATATCAGTTGCTGAGCAGAGTGAATAAGCAGAAGTTGATTCGGTTAAAAACTCACTCATGAGTCACCACTTAAAGAAAGAAGAGATGAAAGGAACCTCAAGTAGCCCTGACTAAGGTTTGAAAAGATTCTCGGGGTACTACAGCTTGCGTCAAAGGCTAGAGTGGTTTTCAGAAAACGTGAAGACAGAAAACGTCGTAGGGAACCAATTTTTATCGCTTTCCCAGAAGCGGATCCAGGATTTGAGGCTTATGGGTTCCTACCGTACTTTTAAATTAATATGCAATAGTAACTGGGTTCACAGTTAGATATTTATAAATATTTAGTGAATTTTTTAATATAAATACAGGGTCTATGCAAAAGTTACTGGGTTCCCGGAAACCCGTATTGTAACCTCTAGATCCGCCCTGCTTCCCCCCTCTATTGTTCGTTCATTCTTTTTGATATCTCGCAGTCAAAAGAGTTGGTTGGCAGCTCAAATCTTAGAGGGATAAAAATATGTGGACTTCTAGTACCAGAGGCGGATGTAGTTTCCAATCTACGGGTTCAACTGAATCCATAACTTTCGACGCGGAGTAAAAATTTGTATGTAAAAATTCTTTAAATTTGTAAAAATAATAGATATGAACCCACAATTTTAAAAATATAATAAGTTCAATGTTAAAAATATTAAAACTAATTAACCCATAAAATTTAAATCTTAGATCCGCCTCTGTCTCGTACTCCATGAAAACAATCATTTTTAGTCCAAGTTCAAATATAGTGGACAATTTTGGACATATTTTTTAGGTGGTGTTTTTGTGCTTTTTTTTATTTTCTGGTGAATGGTAGTCACTTTTCAATTACTTGACATATGTTGAGTTGTTTTTCAAAGGAGTCTTGTCTTTACTCTCAGTTTTTATCTTGATTTATGCAGTTTAGAACCAAAAAAGGAAAACACTACCAAGCAGAGGCGGATCCAGGATTTAAATTCTATGGGTTCAATTTTTAAGATTTTTAAATTCTATGCGTTCAAATCTAGAATTTTTACATATAAATTTTTACTCCGCGTCAAAAGCTATGGGTTCAATTGAACCCGTAACTCTCACGCTAGATCCGCCTCTGCTACCAAGTACCAAGTTAAAAAGTTTACCAAACTTTTGATTATGATATTATTAAATAATGCTTAAGAAAAAGGGAAAAGTTCAACTCTGCAGGTGATTTTAGCATTAAGAACGCTTACTTCTCCTTCTATCCGCAGTACCAAAAAGTTCCCCTTGGAAGCACCTTGTCGTGGGGCCAACCCTGATATCACAACATCAATTCATTCTATGACGTCAAAATAGTACGGTATAGCCGGTTTTCGTACTGGTCAATCAAAAATAGCCAGCGTTTACCAAGTCAATGAAAAATAGCCACTATTTTGCTGCAACAGAGACCGGTCCCGTATAATATACGGGAGTTCGGTGCATTTGTGTACGAACTCCAGCATATTATGCTGGACCGGTATACTTTGCAGACTCCTGTATAATATACGGGAGATTGGAGCACCGATGCTCCAAACTCCAGTATATTATACTGGACATTTATACTTACTGGAACTCCACTATATTATGCGGGAGTTCCAGCATAATTATACTTGAACTCCCGCATATTATACAGGAGTTCCAACACAGTTATCCTGGAACTCCCGTATAATATGCGGGCGTATTTTCCGGATTTTGAACAGTGTTTTCGCTCAAATTTATCTTTACATAAAAAGTGGCTAAATTTCGATTACTTTTGAAACTGAGCTATTTTTGAATGACCGACTATTTTTAAATTTCTCCCTTCTATGACTAACTGATGAAGTTGCTGCCATCGACCTCACTCGTAACGGGAGCTTATTGCACAGGACTTTTAAAAAAAAAAACATTCTATGGCTAGCCATTCGACAAAATAAGAAGGTTCCAAAACGAGAGACACGAGAGTCATCACAAACTCAGAGAGATTGTTCTTCATTTCAGGAAGAGGGCAGTATCACAAGAGCTGGAGAAAGATACTTGATAGTTGAAATATTTTTACTAAGTCATAGCCGCTTTGTAAGTTTGATTTTATATTTTAGGATGCTGATTAGATAGGTAAACGATAGAGAGGAGGTCTAGTTCTAGAGTTTATATTGTACATATACACAATTGTTTGGTTATCTTTTCTCTTCAAAATACATAATTAGTATTCCTCTGATTCATATATTACAAGAGAGTAAGCTTAAGAGGATACATACGGCATCAATGCCTTATTCTATAGGCAACATCTTGTAGACTTGAAGTCCAGTACAAGGCTGCACATTTTACAGTTAAATGCAATACTAGTGTCCTAACAAGATTGACATTTATGCGAATAAAGGACTTCTTCGACAGAGAAGTCAAGTGTTTTTTTGAATTCCATTTCTCAGAATGCTTTGAATTGAAGAACATATTTCATGGAGATTGATAGTCCAGGCTGTAATTTGGCATTTGTAGGTGAATCCATCACATAGCTCATTACAAGCAGGTGCCGAGACTATTTAATTGAAGAGATTAGGAGATCTAATGAATGGTTAGGATAAATGGTATTTTGAGATTTCTCGAAACAACCACAAGCAATGCCTAAAATTTAGCCCCAAACTCATAGTAACATGGCCTACCCGTTTCATGCCACTAGGTCAAGAGTTCGAGCCTGGTACCTGACAAACAAAAAAGGAAAATATTTGCCTATCCTTTTCATTATCTTTGCTTAATGTCAAGCAATGTCCATGGTTGGAATGATTGAGATCCAAATCATAGTACTAGAGCTAGAAAACATTGCTTGACCTCATTGATAGCAATAGAGAACAAAATATGCGATAATAGCAAACTTAGGATAAAAGGGTACCATACTAACACTAATACTACCTAACTAACGGAGACAGAGAAACGCACGACTACCTACTAACCTTCTTCCCTAATCCTCAATCTCCATACTCTCCTATCCAGGGTCATGTACTCTACATGGAACATATGAACAAGAGATAGCTGAAATCACAGATTTGTGTAGGTTGGAAGATGCTAACATCCGAGATCCTCGGGTGAATAGCAAAAATCCTAGGAACAATGGTTTCCTTGGCTGGGGTTATGACCATGACAATATACAAAGGACCTGTTGTGAAAAACTTAGGGCATCCTCTCATCTATATCGACAGAGGGAATAGTGTTGTCCACGAGAACTGGTTGAAAGGCTTGACTCTCACTGTTGTTAGCTGCATTAGATGGTCAATGTGGTACATCATGCAGGTAGCTATCATGAACTTCTATTCTCAACACACAAAAAAAATTGGACGTAAAACTTGCATGAATAATGGAGATTCCTCAAATAAGATATGTAGGAACTAACTACAGTTTCTGAGGAAAGATCTCCTCCTAACACTCACAAGCCTACACTTGGAATTTACAGGCTTACACTTTGAGAAGATATCCAGTACAACTGTCACTGACTACATGGATGAGTTTTGTCGGTGCAGCACAATCAGCTTTCTACACAACAACAACAACCCAGTAAATCCCACAAGTCGAGTCAAGGGAGGGTACTGTGTACGTAGACCTTACCCCTACTCCAGAGGAGTAAAGAGGCTATTTCCGATAGACCCTCGGCTCAAGAAGGCGAAAAGAGACAGTTGATCACTAACAGTATCAGAAGCCAGAAAGATAATACCTCAGCTTTATACACAGTAATCCTATAACACAAAAGAACAGCTTGGACCATGGGTTTCAACATTGATTTCTAGTCTACCATGTATGGGGTAAGAAGGGTCCAATAGTTTCTCTTCAAAAAAACAATTCAGCACTTGCACATTTTGATTAGAATCTGTGCAACTGAAATAGGGAATAGTGGTCTCTGGTTTAGTAGTCTACATACAACTGTGGTGCACTGAGCAAAAGGGACCTGTTTTCGCAACGGTGTTCAACCCACTCTCAACCATACTAGTTGCAGTTCTAGCATATTTCGTCCTTGGTGAAAAGCTCTACACAGGCAGGTAAGCAACCTTTTCATCTTATCCTTCAAACTTATGAATAGATACTATATATTGACTCCCTTTGGCTTCTTCGTAGGTTTACTTCTATATATTTTGACACCCCGTAGTGAAAATTCTGGCTCCGCCACTGGTCTCTGCCCTTTATCTGGTGAGAAACAACATGACTTCCATACCTAATCTCACGTATGCTCACCTCCAAATTACGGAAGACATGATTTTCTTTTTCTTTCCTTAGTTTGGGATGTTCAATTAGTTATGTAAGATGTGGCATATTAAAATAGCAGCCGTTCATTCATACTTCAGTCAAGACTTTTTTTTTTGATAAGGTAAAAGTTTGTCAAGACTTATAAGAATCCAAAAATTAAAAAGCTCATAATCAATTGTATCACATAGTTCGGATAAACCAAAATTAGAATGTCAAATTATTGCAAGAGACAAACAAAAATGCAGAAGCCAAAAGGGCAAAAGTCATGTAGCAGATGTAAATCAAATCCAATTCCACCTAGATAAATTATCTGCCATGCATGCACCTCCCTCAAATTAAATATCGAGAAAATGTAGAGGCAAACAAAAGGAGGCAGAGATGAGTAAAAGTAAAAATAGATTAACATGTTACCACTATTTACACGAATTAAGGGGTATATGCCATACATCATCTTGCAAGATTCTCAAGCAGCAGGAGGCCTGAGCGCATGATCTTGAGATGTGTCCCGGGAAGATGGCGGTAGATACTGCCACATTGGCACATATCCATAACTTGGGAAAACTGCCATCTTATTTACTGCAGGCTGATATGCTGCTGGATGGGGTGGAATAAAACTTGCTGGTGTAGCCGTAGCTTTCAACTCTTGCTCCATCCTCTCTTTCTCTGCTTTCAGTGCGAGTTTCTCTTCACGAAGTTCATTCTTCTCTGCCTGTTTATAAGAAAAAAAGTTGGCTGTTAGATTGTACACTAGATCAGAGGAAGGAATTCAAGTATTCAAGAGTAGCAACTCAAAGTTTCTTCTAATTACGGCAGAGGAAGTGGCATAGAGTTAGTACTCAGAACTGACAGTCACAGTATTTTACAAGTTACTTCAGCCTTTCGACCTTCCCAGTACCATTAACAAGGGAAAAATCATATCTAACCTTCAACGTCTTGATCTCTTCCATAAGCTTTTGGTTCATCTCTTTGTATTCCTCAGATTCAGTCTTCAGTTCGTTTAAAACACGAATAGCATCGCCAAGTATGGCCATTTTGTCTGTTTTTACAGGTCTCCCAGGTTCCAGAACCGAGCATAGCTCTGAAAACCTGCATGAAGTTAAACAAGATTCAAATAAATTGATCCAGAACACCTAGTCATCACCTTAGGACATTATAACTAGTTGTAAAGTGATTTAAGTGCCACGCAGATTATGACACTTCTCCTTCTAGGAGTGCCCGTCATCCTTCTCTATGTATGATGTATATCCTTCTCAATTATAATGGCCTCTTTTTGATACACTCGGCTATACTTAGAAGAGTTTATACAAATGGAAGATCCAAGTAAGACTGCCCAACCAGTACGAGAACAAGGCAGCTATAAAATTGCAACGAGCTACATCCATGCTTAATCTACAACGTCGGTGTTACTGTGTATGGTAGAAAATAACAGAAATACGTGTTTTTGAATGCGAGAGTGAAAATCACATGAGCATGAAGATACCTTTCATTCAACTTTTCCCTTCTTATTCTCTCACGGCAGGCTTTGCTACCTTGTTTGCTGCAAGACTCATTTCGGCCTCTGTTAAAAGAACACAACATAAGAAGCCTCAGTAAAAGAAATGCGAATAGATATCACTTTAGTTTCCATGACCTGATTGACTATTAAGTAGTGCTGGAATTTACACCAAAATACCAAACTGAGAAACCCGATCCCTCCCATTTCTATGATTTTAAACACATCAACATACTAATTCACTTGGTGTTTATTCCCTTACTATAATCATGGCAAAGCTAGGCATTCCCATGAATTAATCCAAGCATATGCATCATTTTCCACCTTTTAAGAATGATATAGATTTAAAAGTATCTGCATTTACCTCTTTCGAGGGCATTCTGTTTCTATACACTCTTCCTGAAATGTAGCACTGCTGAGAGGTGCCTCGAGTGCTGCAACAGCTCTGCAACACAAGGATCAATGAGAAATAGTCAAATTTATAAACAAGATTTATGGAACAGGGCCTATATCATCAGTTTGAACGCGACAAATTAATGCAAGCTAAAATCATCAATCCCAGTATATCGGGGAAAACAAGAAAGACAAGAACGTTAGGATGGAAATTTCCGTTTCACTTCGTCCAGCTACCCAATTAGTAAAATTCTCGAAAAGAACATTTTTTTCATTTCTCCTTTAGCATAGCTACAAGAGAAAGAGTGTGTAGACAAAACCAATAGAGAAAAAAAGATCATAAGCCTTTCCCGCCTTTACTTTTTTCTTCTTCTCAATTCTCATGTAACAAATGGCGGTCATGCGCTTAAAAAATGCTCAAATCAGAACTTGTCAGATTTCACGATCTCTTACACGCAGAGGCGGATGCAAGGTATCGTTAACGGTACTTTTGGTGCGGAGCATAAATTTATGTGAAATTTTTTATTAATATTGCAATATAAAGCAACATGAACCCATAATTTTAAAAATACAATGGGTTCAATGCTAAAAACTTTACATGTTGAACCCATAAAACTTAAATCCTAGATCTGCCTCTGCTTACACGATTCCCCTATTGTGGTAAAACCTCTCCTGACACTATAAGAAAAAGAGATCTAATGTGGTACAGGAGATCATTCCACGAGAGTGTGAATGAGGATCGAGGTGAAGGAAGAATGAAAAATAATAAGGCAATAAGAGGAAGAAAAGGAAATTCAGGAACTCCAAGATTCAGCTCTTAGCTAACAGGAAAATAGATATAAGAAGCACAATGAGATGATGATTATGAGATGATTCAATGTTTTCTATTGCAACAAGCTACATGTGAACAGTAAACTTGCATCTTTTTTAGTATATAGTTGCATTAAAAAGTGGACTTTTCGGTTACACCTAAATGAGCATTACATCAAACATATGAAAATATAAGAAATCAAACCCTAAACAATCAAACAATCTGGCATTTTGGAGATAATTTGAATAATCATAACATGCAAACACAAGTAAATATAACATTATTTGTAACTAGACCAACAAGATTAATTAACCAGCATGATAGGTGATTTTGAATAAGATTATGGAATCTCTCTTTTTTTTTTTTTTTTTTTTTTTTACTTATTCCTTTCAAAAAATAAAAGCCCATCAAGATTAAGCTGTATTAAGTGATAACTAAAACATACAAAAATCAAAACAAAAAACAAGCCCCACCAAAATCAAGCTATATTAAGAGATAAATTGAATGAGCATATCATAAAATCCTATACAACATCAAATTTTTACAGGCTAAACTTGAAAATTAAGCTGTATAAAAAAAAAACACAATATTAAGCAGCACTAAGATTACATTGAACAAACATAGAACAAAAGCATATAAAAAGATTAGATTTTTACAAGCAAATGTAAAAAAATAAAGCAGTAATTAGATTTAATCTAAACTTGAAAATTAATCTGTATAAAAAACCCACAAGATTAAACTCCACTAAGATTACAAAAAGCACATAAGATAACAAAATTTACAAGCTAATTAATAAATAAAGCAGTAATTGGAAAAGGATATAAATAAAAAATACTTTTGGTTCTGGTTCTGGATTTGATGATTCCAAAAGAAATCTGAAGGTGCTTCATCTATAAAACTGTTTATATCAATTAAGTCCCAACTGTTATCTCGAAATGAATCTAATTGATCCATTTCGAAAAATCAAATCAATAAAACGGAAAACTAAAAATCAAATATTCATGAAAAAATTAAACCATAAAAGTTGTGAATCTTTTTTGGTGAAAAGATTTTCAACGATAGAGATGACAGAAGATGAAAAAAGAGGAGTCGCAAGTCTTGATTTGGTGGCGGAAGCGGTAGCCAATAATTGTTGGACACGTGTGACATTGGCTCGTCCAATTATTGGTGGCGCCGCATTTTTCCACTGTGATTTTGATTTTTGATATGATTGCCAGGTAATTTCATATGATGGAAAAAGAAAAATGGAAATAAAAATAAAAAGTAATCTTCAATTTTATTTTATTTTAGGAGAAAATAAACTGTGTTGTGACAGCTGATAAAATTAAAGATATAATTTAAATTAAATGAGTTCAAATTGAGGTAAGTATTTGTTTCAAAGGACAGTTCCATTGGCGTTAGGACTCTTACTATCCAATTAAACTTTAAAATTACAATATTTAATTAAGCACTGTGACTGGGTATATGCCTATCTTAATCACAAATTTGTCCCCCTCAGAGTTAGGATTGTGCTCTCTTTAGTTCTTCTCTAATTTATACATGGCTTTCTCAAGCATAGCATAGATAGTAAATAGAACCTAACTACTGGCCTTACAATTAAGAAATTAATCAAAGAATTGAAGAAACAACAATATATTGGTGAATTATAATTAAGGTTAAGTCAACGTTAAGCAATAATTTTCATGGCTAAATCACAACCCAAAGTTATGGCTTTCCCAAGCATAGCATAGATAGTAAATAGAACCTAATTGCTGGCCATACAGATAAGAAATTAATTATAGAATTGAAGAAATAGCCATATATTGGTGAATTATAATTAAGGTTATTATGTTAACGTTAAGCAACAATTGTAAGCATTAAAATTGTAACGAATTTAAATCGATAAAATAATTTAGATTATATTTTAAATTCAAGATATATAAGCCCAAATGAATATTATGGGCTAATATAATTGGATTAATTATGTCAATCCAATACGTATGAGTTAAATAAAGAAGTCTAAATCTATTGGGTTAGCCCATTGAATTGGGCTACAAGTAATAAGCCCACTTTATTAGGCCCAACATATCATCTTCCTAGAGGCCCAGTTTGGTGCCACTGTCAAATGAAGTGGCGCGCCAAGTCAAATGGAAAAGCCAATAGGATCATGCTACGTGTCAAAATGACAAGGCATGCGAAGTCACATTAAAAGGACAATAAAATCTCGCCACGTGTGCAAGTGATGTTCTAGCCTATCAAATGCGGTCATGTCACACTTCAATATGACTGGTCGGAAAAAGTTTGTTCTTATCATAACTCTCCATTCCACAACTATAAATAGGGGTCTTCATAACCCAGAAAAGACACTAGAAGTTATAACAAGAAGTAAGAGAGATCTCGTGGATCAAACGCTACAAATTCCTCCACAAGTTTCAAGCTTCAAACAATCAAGTTCAAGCTCAATAACGAAGAACAAATCAATTTCAAGCTCAAGAACGAAGAACAAATCAATGTCAAATTCAAGCAATCAAGCTCAAGCTCAAGAACAAGATCATTGTTCGTGGCAACAAACATAGATTCAAGATCAAGCTCAAAGGCCCTTGAATTTATTTACTATTGAAAAGAAGAATCAGAGGATTCATAGAGATTGTAACACTCAAATATTTGAAATTAAATACTATGATTGTTCCGATATGTTCGGTCTTGATTTTATTTTCTTGGCACAAATTTATTGTCTACAAATTCTGGCAAGCCCTGTAGGACCAGTTCTGCCATTCATCTCTTCCTCCTGCATATCAAAAACTTCAAGTTGCAAGATTATCTATTGTGATGGTTGGGTACTTCAAGTCCCGTCTTCATGTTTCAGCAAGCCTACACCTTGACAAACCTTGAAGTAGGGGACATTTGTAGACATTGAAATTTTAACAGATGAAGAGAAATCCTAAATTCAAGACAACTCTTGAAATATTAGGAGTCTATTAGGGTTACTTGGTGGCTACTCCACCCAAACCCTAATTCATGCTAATAAATAATACTATATATGTCCTTCAAAGAGAATCTAAGCAATTCCATAAACTTCCGGAATATGCACAAAGAGATCAAATATACGATCTCCAAAATCCCATAAACTCTTGGGATATTGACAAAGAGATCAAAATATGGCCGGAAACTTCTTGACAATCAAATAGTTCAAGAAGCTGAAAATCAAATATATCCCCAGGAGGTTTGCACATCCTAGATTCGACAAATATGCTGCTTCATCCCTCGAATCACGGAGATAATCAGGAGAGAAGAATCAAGGGAGAAACAAAATTGTACTCACAATTGATTAGTAATTTTTTTTGTTTATAGTTGTTTGTGATTGCAGTTTTATCTTTTTGCATAAATCTATTGCAAACAAATTGGTACGCCCAGTGGGACCAGTTCTGCCCTTCATCTCTTCCTCCAACAAATAAAAAACTTCAAGTTGCAAGATTATCTATTGTGATGGTTGAGTACTTCCAGTCTCGTCTTCAAGTTTCAGCAAGCCTACAAACCTTGAAGTAGGGGCATTTCTATACATTGAAATTTTAACAGATCAAGAGAAATCCTAAATTCAAGATAACTCTTTAAATATTAGGAGTCTATTAGGGTTACTTTGTGGCTACTCCACCCAAATCCCAATTCATGCCAATAAATAAGGCTACATATGTCCTTCAAAGAGAATCTCATCAGTTCCATAAACTCTCGGAATATGCACAAAGAGATCAAATTTATGATCTCTGAAATTCCATAAAACTCTTGGAATATTCATTAAGAGATCAAAGACATATCGAATATGTTTTGCTCAAATTTCTAGAACCATTCAAGATCCAAACGGAGTGCTGCTACATATTTCTTGATCATCAAATACATCAAGGAGATGCATATCATTCTACATTCGTGAAATACGATGCTAAGCCCTCGAATTATGGATAACAAATCAGAGGGAAGAATCAAGGGATAAACAGAATTGTAACCCACGATATTTATCAATAAAATCCATTTTTCTTTATAGTTGTTTGTGATTGCAGTTTTATTTTCTACATAAATCTATTGCAAACAAATTGGCATGCCCGGTGGGACCAATTCTTCCCTTAATATCTTTCTCCTGCAAATCAAAAACTTCAAATTGCAAGATTATCTATTATGATGGTTGGGTACTTCAAGTCTCGTCTTCAAGTTTTAGCAAGCCTACACCTCGACAAACCTTGAAGTAGGAAGCATTTGTAGACATTGAAATTTTAATCGATCAGGAGAAATCCAGACAACTCTTGAAATATTAGGAGTCTATTAGTATTACTTGGTGGCTACTCCACCCAAACCCTAATTCATGCCAATAAATAAGGCTACATATGTCCTTCAAAGAGAATCTCGTCAGTTCCATAAAATCTCGGAATATACACAAAGAGATCAAATATATGATCTCTGAAATTCCATAAAACTCTTGGAATATTCATTAAGAGATCAAAGATATATCAAATATATCTTGCTCAAATTTCTAGCAACATTCAAGATCCAAACAGAGTGCTGCTATATGTTTCTTGATCATCATATACATCAAGGAGATGCATATCATTCCACATTCGTGTGATGACCCAAAAGGTCATCACTCATTTTGAAAATAAATTCTATGTTCCTAGGCCTTAAAACCGGATTTTGTCTCACCTCGATTTGTGTGCACAGTACGGGCACATTTCTAGAAAGCTTTTATGTGAAAACTATGTAAAATAAGGAAAATAGCCATTAAAATTGATTAAAGTTGACTTTGGTCGATATTCTTGAAAAACGGACTCGGACTCGTGATCCGACAGTCCGGTAGGGTCCGTAGTAAAATACGAAATTTGGCGTACGCCCAGAATTGAATTCCAAAGTCCAAGCCCGAGAAAAAGTTTTTTAAAGAAAATTATTTGCTGGAAAATATAAAAGCTTTTAGAAGAGAATTGATATAATTTTATGATGGTATCGGGCTCGTATCTTGGTCCGGAGCCCGGTACGAGTTTAAAATAATAATTAAGTTGAATCTGTGAAATTTGGTAAAGATCGGAATTGATTTGGTATAAGACGGACGTATTGTTGAGAAAATAGAAAATTTGATGTTCTTGAGTGATTTTATGAATTTGAGGTTTAATTCATGGTTGTTGATGTTATTTTGATGATTTGATCACACGAGCAAGTCAGCATGATATTTTTGGACTTGTGTGTATGTTTAGTTTGGAGCCCCAAGGGCTCGGGTGAGTTTTGGATAGGCCTCAGAATGTTTTGAACTTAGGAGCAGCAACTGGTGTGTTGCAGATCTGCAGGCTTCGCAATTGCGAAGCCTGGCTCACAAATGCAAGCTCGCTTTTGCAAAGAATTATCGCAATTGCGAAGATGGGCTGGGCAGGGAGACCTTCGCATTTGCGAGGCTCAATATCGCAAATGCGACTTCAGAAGGGATCGCAATTGCGAACGGTAGTTTTGCATTTTCGAAGAAAGCAGGGCAGGCCTACCTTCGCATTTGCAAAGCCTGGGCCGCATTTGCGAGTTCGCATTTGCGAAACTGACATGGCGAATGCGATATCTTCACCTGTGCAAATTATAACTTACACGAAATTTCTTCATTTTTCAAACTCTCTCAAACCCTAAGCTCTCTTGGGCGATTTTCCAAAGTAAAGTTCTTCTCCAAATCATTAGTAAGTCATTTCTAACTCATTTTCTTCAATCTATAACATCTTTTTACATGATTTCAATTCAAAATCAAGGGTTTTCATGGGGGAATTAGGTGTTTTTGGGTAGAACTTAGAATTTTCAAATATTGGGGATTTGGACCTCGATTTGAGGTATGATTTCAAAACAAATTATATATTTGAGTTCGTGGGTGATCGGTATCACGATCCGGATTTTCCACCATTTGGAAGTCGTGATGGCGCCTACTATAAGGAGCTAGGCAAACCAATTATTTACTACTTTCTTATTAACAAATTCTCCTTTTTAACACTTTAACAACAATAATATTAAAACAGCGGAATAATTTAGTTTTAGCAGAAGACTAAAGGAAATAATACTAGTTGCGAAAAACAGAAATCCAAACATAAACCTCTACCCAAGAACTGGTGTCACAATACTCACGAACTTCTAATAATACTAAACACAACCGTTTGAAAGAAATATAAAACTGTTTGTCTCGAATACATGAGATAACAGACTGAAAATAAAGATAGAGGAGACGCCGGGCCTGCGGACGCCTGCAAGGCTACCTCGGTATCTCATTGATCGAAATGCTAATACTCGCACTACTGCTACTGCTCGCGTCCGAAACCTGTATCTGCGCAAAAAGAGCGCAGAGTGTAGAATCAGCACAACCGACCCCATGTGCTGGTAAGTGTCTGGCCTATCCCGGCGAAGTAGTGACAAGGCTAGAATCAGACACTCACATAAACCTGTGCAGTCCAAAATATTTATATACAACAAAAATGACAAGAATCAACATTTAATATTTGGGAAGGGAAAACATGCTCTGAGGTAGCAACAAAATATAATAGCAGATATGGAATAAAGGAATTTAATGCCACTTTCAGGTGCAACTCATCTTGTTGCAGGCGTGCAACCCGATCCCATTTCATTTCATATCTTGTGGTAGGCGTACCACCCGCTCCCATTTCAATATCACTTGTGGTAGGCGTACCACTCGCTCCCATTTCAATATAATTTGTGGTAGGCGTACCACTCGCTCCTATTTCAATATAAATTGTGGTAGGCATACCACTAGCTCCCATTTCAATATAAATTTGTGGTAGGCGTATCACTCGCTCCCATTTCATCTTTATCACTGTGCACAAGATGTCACCGTCAACGGAGGCCAATAACAATTAATCATTATAATTTGTGGTAGGCGTACCACTCGCTCCCATTTCAATATAATTTGTGGTAGGCGTACCACTCGCTCCCATTTCAATATATAAGTGGTCGGGGTGCCACACGATCCCATTTCAATGTATAAGTGGTCGGCGTGCCACACGATCCCATTTCAATATATAAGTGGTCGGCGTGCCACACGATCCCATTTCAATGTATAAGTGGTCGGCGTGCCACACGATCCCATTTCAATATATAATTTACAGTATATTATTGGCGAGAGAAAACCATAACTCGGTGCCAAGGCTCAACAAATAATTCTTTCATAGAATCAATTAAGAATACAAAATTATCAATTCAAGACCCACGGTCATGCTCGACCCCCAACGAATAGATACTCGTCACCATGCCTGTACGTCGGACACAACATGCAACAATTAGCAAATATACTCAACTCCTATTCCCTCAAGCTAGGATAGATCAAACACTTACCTCGAAGGTTTACGGCCAACTCAATCCTTAAGCAATGCCTTTCCTTTCAGATTTGGCTCCAATTCAATCGTATCTATACACAATTGATTTAATATCATCAATAATACTTAACAAACTAATCCAAATGGCTAAATATATTTTCTAAAACATTCTGCCCAAAAATCACACAAACATCGATTAAGCTCGATTTCTAAAAGACGAGGTTTTAGCCATACATATCTGGGACTTGCCCCTTAATGGTACTACAATGATCCACTACTCTTAGGTAAACTTCAATCTACAATACATCATTCAATAGGGCCAATATTAGTAATAAATTCCATAACTTATGCCATTTAGACATATTATCAAACACCTTGTAGGTATAGATATTTACACCTCATAACTATAGTATTGGTTTATCCAACTATCACCATTAACCAACAATTCATCCCACCATTATTCTTTTACAATTTATACTCTTAACATCACATGTGTGATCAACCATTCACACCCAACCAACAAAATTCCATCAAATAATTACTTTTAAATCCCTACCATGTTCATGTTTTTAAATTGGGAATTTATGGCCTCCAATCAACATACCATAAGTTGTAATACATGATTCATACTCATAACTCCATAATAACCCCATATGTGTAAGTCTAAGGTGTAGGATTACCTCTTATAGACCAAATCTTGAAAGATAACTTTGGGGTGTTCTTGATATTTTGAAGAAATCCTATGAAATCCAATCAAAATCATGTTGTAACTAGTGATTGAGAAGTGAAATCACTATGAAAACACACATAAAAGCTTACCTTAGAAGTGCAATTGGATGCCTTGGTCGAATTGGGGGTGTTGGGGAAGCCGTAGGCTTGAGAAATGACTCAAATTCTGTCATTTCCCGTCCTTAGGTGTATTTAGAGGCCTGCTACTAGTGCGCCCGCGCTAAGGCCGCACTAGTGAGGCAGAAAATAACTCAATTAGCGCGCCCGCGCTAAGGCCGCGCTACCGACACATGCCCAGTAAAATAATCATAACGTTCTGTATACACCTCCAAATGACGAACGGTTTGATGCGTTGGAAACTAGACTCAAAGAGATTTAATTTGATAGGTTGTGCATCACATAACTCCTTATATAACTGGAGATATGATCGTCCAAAGTGAGGTCTTGTGCGCACTCATTTACAACTTTCGTCTATTATGAAATTTTCCAACTTCAAAGGTTCCCGTTAGCCCTCCGAAATCACCCCGAGGTCCCCGGGACCTCAACCAAAAACACAAACATATCTTAAAACATTATTGAAACTTGTTCCAATCATCAAAACACCTCAAACAACACCAAAACCATCAAATTACATCGAATTCAAGCCTAAGTTCTTCCAAAACTTCCAAAATACGCATTTGATCAAAAACACGACAAAATCACCGCCGAATGACATGAAATTTTGCGCACACATCCCAAATAACATAATGAAGCTACAGAAACTCTCGGAATTCCATTCCGACTCTTGGATCAAAATCTCACCTATCAACCGGAAATCGCTAAAATACTACTTTCGCCAATTCAAGCCAAATTCCACACCGGACCTCCAAAACCAATTCCGATCGCGCTTCTAAGACATAAATCACCTAATGGAGCTAGCCAAATCATAAAAATTCCGATCCGAGATCATTTACACATAAGTCAACTCTTGGTCAAACCTTTCAAATTCGAAGCTTTCAACTGAGACTATTCTTTAAAATTCATTCCGATTTTTCCTGAAAACCAAAACCAACGATCTACATCAGTCATAATACATAACACGGGGAGAGTCATGCCCGAGAACTGGCGATGAAAGCGCAAAAGCTCAAAACGACCGGTCGGGTCGTTACACCCTCCCCCACTTAAACACATGTTCGTCCTCGAACGTTCCAGAGTTCTTCTAGAAGCTAACCAATAGCTGAATAACCTTACCAAATACATACCCGGGGGTGATCCCACGTCACCCTATCTCATATAGTTCCGATAGCACAATATGACTGAAATTTCACAACACAATCTAGCCCATAACCTTAGAACCACATTTCCATTTCCGAAATCATACACAAGGTTAGAACCTCACATCTATATTCAGAATAAGCCCGAACCAGCTGTAATAACCGATACCTGCAACCTCAGGTGCAAATACATGATAGACCACATAACTCAAACGCTTGTAGTGATAACTTCTAATCACAGTAGTTGCACACAACATCCGAATACCGATAGAAAAACTCTTATCCACTAAAGTGTCATCTCAACACTTTAACATACTGCCAATGCTAACTAAATCACGCGGTAAGCCATAATCATTTTCCATATCAACCATTCATGAAGCCACTTCTCCTTTGGCAAATGCTACATCAATTTTCTGAGCCGAAGCTCGATATTATCCTTCCAACATGCTGAAATCAAATCCGTTCGTATTCATTAATGATCCCACTAATCTATTCTAATCCAACACATTATTCTGGTGACATGACACATCAATACAGGCCTAAGCCACCACTTGCACAATACGCGCGCCAATAAGCACAGTTCGAGCATACTCAATTCATGAAAATGACTCAAACGAAAGAGATGTACCTCAAGCTTACCAGTACCACCACAACACAAGGCTGATAACCTGTTTCCAAATTCATAGATCACATAAATCACCGTAACTGATCACAACCTCAGCACCCAAATAAATGACACATCCCTCAAGTACGATCATCCCCAGATAATTATTTTCTACAATACATAACAAGATCGAAATATCAGTAGTCGATCAACCAAGTGAGTGTTGTAATACCAATAGACATTTGTTGGTTAAAATATAGTACACACCCGTCTCAGGTCTTACCAAGCAGTTATAATATTCAATTTAAATATTTGAAGCTAATTATTCTATCCAGAATTTATGACCTTCCCTTTAAGAATGAACTGCCACCTCGCACATGAAAATATTAAGCATGTACCATACACCACGTCTATCATGTCATCTTGTTGTAAACACAAAATCTCATTAGAATTTCTGGGCTATAGGAAAATTACATTCCGGCAGTTAGAAATCTTCTATTTGCTCCCATTTAGAAGGAGTTCATAATATACAATATGTTCTGCGCACCGGTAGAAGATATCTGGCTCGAACCATGGTAAAAACCATCGAGAAAACTTTCAAATCTGTTCGCACATAGCCAAGCTATCAATACGAGGTAAAGGATACTTGTTCTTCACTGCTACTTTATTCAATTGCATGTAATCAATGCACATTCTCATTGTGCCATCCTTCTTTTTCACAAATAAGACTGGTGCACCCCAAAGTGAAACACTAGGCCGAATGAACCCCTTATCTAGGAGCTCCTGAAGCTATTCCTTCAAAAAAATTCTTTTTTTTTCCAACTCCGTTGGTTCCATACGATACGGTGGAATAAAAATGGGCTGACTTCCTGACACCAGGTCAATGCCAAAATAAATATCCCTATCCTGAGGCATGCCCGACAGGTCTGTAGGAAATATATCGGGAAAATCCCTCACAATTGGGATAGAATCAATACTAGGAGTCTCAACTCCAACATCTCGCACAAAAGCTAGATATGACAGACAACCCTTCCCAACCATAAGATAGGTTTTCAAGAAAGAATTTACTCTGCTAGGGACATAATCAGTCATACCACGCCCCTCGATCCGCGGTACACCCATCATAGCCAAAGTAACTGTCTTAGCATGACAGTCTATAATAGCATGACACGGAGATAACAAATTCATGCCCAATATAATATCAAGTTCACCATGCTTAATAGCAATAGATCAACTCGGGTCTCCAGACCCTCAATAATCACAACACATGACCAGTACACACGGTCCAAAACAACCGTATCGCCCACCGGGGTAGATACATGAACAGTTAAAGAAGGAAACTCTCGAGGCGTACCCAAATAATGAGCAAAATATGAGGATACATAAGAAGAGGTGGAACCGGGATCGAGTAATACCAAGACATCTCTGTGGCAGACTGGAATAATATAGCTCTTAATCGTGCAATCAACTTAGTTAGTAGCAACTTCCCAACTTGGCTCAAGGCCATATATCACAAACGCACTCAATAAGTTATAATGTATATACTCTATTATTGTCGTAATACCATGGTAAGATTGAACTCACTCCTTTATAAGCTTGTGGAAACACGAATCATCTGGAATTTTAACTCCTCTGCAATTCTTGCATTTACTCACACAACAGTTAAGCCCACTCTCTAGGCGACCAAATTTACTAAGTCCCAAATTTTCAGAAATTTCGGCAGAGTCTCCTTTGTAATTGGGCCTATCCACCTGCCAGAGAATCACCAAAACCATCCTAACAATACATCCCCAACTTGACAAAGCATCACAATGAAAATCAAACACTTAAAGTTCACCTATCGTCCAACAGATCCTCCTCGACACTTCATGTCACGAACATAGGCTAGATAAGCCAAACACCCTTTCTCAACCATACGTCGAGCCTTAACATACAAAATAACACTGCGGGTAGAATGACCAGAAATTCCCTCCCACTCTAGACGAGGCAAATTTGGCAGAGCTAAGGTCACAATCTTGGCATGGTAATCCAAGATAGCATGATATGGAGATAGCCAGTCCATTCTTAATATAATATCGAAGTTGACCAATATCTAGAAACAAAAAATCAACACGGGTCTCAAGACCCCCAATCACCACAATACAAGACCGATAAACTCGATCGACTACAATAGAATCACCCACTGGTGTAGACACATAAATAGGAACACCAGTGGACCACTAGGCTGAACCAGGCACGGTGCAAAATAAGAAGGCACGTACGAGTATGTAGACCCAGGTCAAATAACACTGAAGCTTTTCTATCACAAACCAGAATATTACCTGTAATGTTTGCATTTGAAGGCTCAGCCTCTGGCCTGGCTGCTGGCTGGCCTACATCTCTGGCGGTCTGGGCTCCACCTCTATGACCTCTACCTCCACCTATATGACCTCTACCTACACCTCTAGCTGGTTGGATGGGCTGTTGAACACCTGGTGCCTGAATCATAGCACCAGAACTCTGATGCAGAGAGCTGCTTGAAGTTCGAGGGCAATACTTGACAATGTGCCTCGGGTCACCACAAGCATGGCAAACCCTCGACTGTTACGACTGAGCGCCCCTCAACCTCGGTCAAGCCCTCCTAAGATGACCATACTCGCCACATTCATAACATCCACGCGAATGCCGTGGCTTGGAAAACTAGGACTGGCCCTGTGGACCTTAATGACCACCTGAAGTACCATGAGTGACCTGGAGAGCTGACTGAAAGGGCCTAGGAGAATGGCCTCTACCATAGGAATTTCTACCTCCAGACGAGGTACCACTGAATCTGCCTGCATGACGGGGCCTCTTATCCGACCCTTGGCTGCCTTTTTGAAAAATGATCTCACCCCCGGCCTGAGCCACTATACCCTGCTGACCTGCCACAGCTAGCTGAACCACTGGAGCTTGAACTTGGGGAGTTACTGGCTCCGGAGTGCGTGTAGCAGGAGTCTGAACCCCTCCTCCAGCCTGAGAAGTGGCTGGTGCTACTGGAAGCAAACCCTCTCGGGTGACACTCTCCATAAAGCCTACTAATCGGACCAAAGAGTCCTGAAGAACTAGAGTGGCAATGAACCCTCTGGGATCTGAGCTGGAGCCACTGGAGCTGCTGGGGCTGGAACCTCCTCCTCAACATGAATTTGAGGCTCCGCCACTGGTGCTACTGCTCGGGGCTGAGCTCTGCCCCTACCTCGGCCTCTAGAACGGCCTCGACCTTGGCCTCTGCCCCTAGCAGAAGCTGCTGCTGGGGCCTCGGGTTGCTGATCAGTAGATGAGGAAGCACATGTTCTTGCCATCTGCGGAAGAACATAGTAGAAATCCAATTAACATTTGAAGAACAAATTCGCACGACGGGGAAGAATGAAGGTGAAATTTTTCCTAACTCTGTAGTTTCTGGGGGAAAAATACAGCGTCTCCGTACCGATCCCTCGGATTCTACTAAGGCTGTTCGTGAGTTGTGAGACCTATGCAACCTAGTGCTCTGATACCAACTTATCACGATCCGGATTTCCCACCATTTGGAAGTCGTGATGGCGCCTACTAACAGGAGCTAGGCAAACCAATTATTTACTACTTTCTTATTAACAAACTCTCCTTTCCAACACTTTAATAACAATAATATTAAAACAGCAGAATAATTTAGTTTAGCGGAAGACTAAAGGAAATAATACTAGTTGCGAAAAATAGAAATCCAAACATAAACCTCTACCCAAGAACTGGTGTCACAATACTTACGAACTTCTAAGAATACTAAACACAACCGTTTGAAAGAAATATAAACTGTTTGTCTCGAATACATGAGATAACAAACTGAAAATAAAGATAGAGGAGACACCGGGCCTGCGGACGCTTGCAAGGCTACCTCAGTCTCTCACTGATCGAAATGCTAATACTCGCACTACTTCTACTGCTCGCGTCAGAAACCTGTATCTGCGCAAAATAGCGCAGAGTGTAGAATCAGCACAACCGACCCCATGTGCTGGTAAGTGTCTGGCCTATCCCGGTGAAGTAGTGACAAGGCTAGAACCAGACACTCACATAAACCTGTGCAGTCCAAAATATATATATACAACAAAAATGACAGGAAGCAACATTTAATACTTGGGAAGGGAAAACATGCTCTGAGGTAG
Source organism: Nicotiana attenuata (assembly GCF_001879085.1). Lineage (NCBI taxonomy): Eukaryota > Viridiplantae > Streptophyta > Magnoliopsida > Solanales > Solanaceae > Nicotiana > Nicotiana attenuata. The sequence continues at coordinate 257,464 of NW_017670785.1, forward strand.
CAACAAAATATAATAGCAGATATGGAATAAAGGAATTTAATGCCACTTTCAGGTGCAACTCATCTTGTTGCAGGCGTGCAACCCGATCCCATTTCATTTCATATCTTGTGGTAGGCGTACCACCCGCTCCCACTTCAATATCACTTGTGGTAGGTGTACTACTCGCTCCTATTTCAATATAATTTGTGGTAGGCGTACCACTCGCTCCCATTTCAATATAAATTGTGGTAGGCGTACCACTCGCTCCCATTTCAATATAAATGTGTGGTAGGCGTACCACTCGCTCCCATTTCATCTTTATCACTGTGCACAAGATGTCACCGGCAACGGAGGCCAATAACAATTAATCATCATAATTTGTGAGGCGTACCACTCGCTCCCATTTCAACATAATTTGTGGTAGGCGTACCACTCGCTCCCATTTCAATATATAAGTGGTCGGCGTGCCACACGATTCCATTTCACTGTATAAGTGGTCGGCGTGCCACACGATCCCATTTCAATATATAAGTGGTCGGCGTGCCACACGATCCCATTTCAATATATAATTTACAGTATATTATTGACGAGAGAAAACCATAACTCAGTGCCAAGGCTCAACAAATAATTCTTTCATAGAATCAATTAAGAATACAAAATTATCAATTCAAGACCCACGGTCATGCTCGACCCCCAACATATAGATACTCGTCATCATGCCTATACGTCAGACACAACACACAACAATTAGCAAATATACTCAACTCATATTCCCTCAAACTAGGATAGATCAAACACTTACCTCGAAGGTTTACGACCAACTCAATCCTTAAGCAATGCCTTTCCTTTCAGATTTGGCTCCAATTCAATCGTATCTATACACAATTGATTTAATAGCATCAATAATACTTAACAAACTAATCCAAATGGCTAAATATATTTTCTAAAACATTCTGCCCAAAAATCACACAAACATCGATGAAGCTCGATTTCTAAACGATGGAGTTTTAGCCATACATATCTGGGACTTGCCCCTTAATGGTACTACAATGATCCACTACTCTTAGGTAAACTTCAATCTACAATACAACAGTCAATAGGGCCAATATTAGTAATAAATTCCATAACTTATGCCATTTAGGCATATTATCAAACACCTTGTAGGCATAGATATTTACACCTCATAACTATAGTATTGGTTTATCCAACTATCACCATTAACCAACAATTCATCCCACCATTATTCTTTGACAATTTATACTCTTAACATCACATCTGTGATCAACCATTCACACCCAACCAACATGGAGATATGATCGTCCAAAGTGAAGTCTTGTGCGCACTCATTTACAACTTTCGTCTATTATGAAATTTTCCAACTTCAAAGGTTCCCGTTAACCATCCGAAATCACCCCGAGGTCCCCGGGACCTCAACCAAAAACACAAACATATCTTAAAACATTATTGAAACTTGTTCCAATCATCAAAACACCTCAAACAATACCAAAACCATCAAATTACATCGAATTCAAGCCTAAGTTCTTCCAAAACTTCCAAAATACGCATTTGATAAAAAACCCGACCAAATCACCTCTGAATGACATGAAATTTTACGCACACATCCCAAATCACATAATGAAGCTACAGCAACTCTCGTAATTCCATTCCGACCCTTGGATCAAAATCTCACCTATCAACCGGAAATTGCTAAAATACTACTTTTGCCAATTCAAGCCAAATTCCACACCGGACCTCCAAAACTAATTCCGATCGCGCTTCTAAGTCATAAATCACCTAATGGAGCTATACAAATCATAAAAATTCTGATCCGAGATCATTTACACATAAGTCAACTCTTGGTCAAACCTTTCAAATTCGAAGCTTTCAACTAAGACTATTCTTTCAAATTCATTCCGATTTTTCCTGAAAACCAAAATCAACGATCTACATCAGTCATAATACATAACACGGGGCAATTCATGCCCGAGAACTGGCGATCAAAGTGCAAAAGCTCAAAACGACCGGTCGGGTCGTTACAATCGGGTTTGGGTTCTAACTTTGGGTTTTGACCAAGCGAGCCCGAGGTCGATTTTTGACTTTTTGGGGAAATCATTTGAAAACCTATTTTCATGCATTATAATTGGTTTATTTAGTATTTATTAATTTTATTAAGTGAATTGTGACTAGATACAAGCAGGTTGGTGGTGGAATCAAGAGGTAAAGCGGTAGTTGAGTCTTGATTGTGTTCGTAGCATTGAGGTAAGTGTTTGGTCTAACCTTCGCTTGAGGGAATAGGAGTTGTAGTCTTATTTGCTATGTGTTAATTGTTGAGTATGATGTATAGGTGTGGTGACAAGTATCTATACGTTGGTGTCAAGCATGTATGTTAGTCTTATACTATGATTGTTGTGACCCTGTTATGTATTGCCCATGCTTCATATGATGATTTCTAATGTTGAATAAGGCTCATGGAAGTATTCTTGGTAATTGAACATTGTAGAGCGTTGGCTCAAGTTGAGAATTGTGCTGTGAAGTAATTGTAAAAAAGAGAAGAGGTTTATGAAATTGTTTCCCTTGCCGGGATGTTATTGCTTATGATATTGTTTCCCTTGCCGGGATATTATTGTTATACTATTGTTCCCTTGTCGGGATTCTATTGTGATTTTATTGATTCCATTGCCCGAATTTCTTTGTGATTGTTGCTTGGGTAAGGAAGAGTGTAAAAGCACGAATGGTAATGTCGTGCGTGATATTTGTGAGTGAGTGTTAATGCACGAAGGGTGGTGCCGTGCCGATATTATAAATGTAAAAGCACGAAGGGCGATGTCGTGCCATGATATGAGTGATAATGCACGAAGGATAATGATGTGCCATGATTATATGAGGTAAAATCACGAAGGGTGAAGTCGTGCCGAATCTATTGATTTTATGGTGAGGACAAGAGTAAAAGCACGAAGGGTGATGCCGTGCACTTGTTATTGTTCTCCTTATTCTTGCGTATAGTTGAATTATGGTGTTCTTTATGCTTCTTTACCGAAATTCTATGTGTACTTGATATTCCCCGCAGCATGTTTCCCTTCCCATCTTTTACTGCTAATTTTTGTTATTATTACTTATCTTATATGATTTAACTGCACAAGTTTATTTGGTAGTCTTGTCTTAGCCTCATCACTACTTCGCCGAGGTTAGGCTCGACACTTACCAGCACATGGGGTCGGTTGTGTTGATACTACATTCTGAACTATGTGCAGATCCCAGTTCTGGAGCATTTAGACCATAGAGAGGTTATTGCCTTCAGTCCAGCGGAGACCCGAGTAGTCCTGAAGACATCCACAGGCCTTGGTGTCCCCTTCTATCTTTCCATTCTGCCTTTATGTATTTCAGAGAAAGATTTGTATTTTCCATTCAGATCACTGTTTGTAGCATTCGTAGAAAGTCCGTGACATTGTGACACCAATTCTGGGTAGAGTTGCATTTTGGATTTTCATATTAGTATTTTGTTAAACTATTAGATTTCGTCTTCCGCATTTCTGTTCATTATGACTACTTCGCTATTGATCACATGTTAATTCATAAATGTTAAAAGATGAAGGAAAAAGGGTAATAAAATTTGTAATACTCGGCTTGCCTAGATTTCATGGGTAGGCGCCATCACGACTCCCGAGGATGGAAAATCAGGGTAGTGACAAGTTGGTATTAGAGCTCTAGGTTGCTAAGGTTTCACAATTCATGGACAAGCTTAGTAGAGTCTAAGGGATCGGTACGGAGACGTATGTGCTTATCCCCAGAGGCTACATAGTTAGAAAAAACTTTACATCTATCCTTTCCTGTCGTGCGACTTGATTTCTCAATGCTAATTGAACGTTCGCTCTGTTCTTTCGCAGATGGTGAGAATGCGTACCGCTTCATCAACTGACCAGCAGCCCGAGCCCTCAGTAGCAGCTCCTGTGAGGGGCAGAGGCCGAGGTCGTGCTAGGTCTTGAGGCAGAGGTAGGGCTTAGCCTAGAGCTCGAGCAGCAACACTAGTGGTGGAGCCTCAAGTTGAGTTTGACGGTGAGGTTCAAGCCCAGACAGTTCCAGTAGGACCAGCTCATGTCCCAGAGGGGTTCATCGCTACCCCAGTACTTCAGGATGCTCTGGTCCGTCTAGCGGGCCTTTTGGAGAGTGTCGCCCAAGCAGGCTTGCTTCCTGTAGCACCAGCCGTCTCTCAATCTGGAGGAGGAACTCACACTCCTGCTACTTGTACTCAATAGCAGATGGCTCCCCACTTTCAGACTCCAGCAGCTCAACCAATTGGGGTAGTTCAGCTGGGTGTTGTGGCACAAACCGGTGAGGGGCCAGCTATGCCTGTTGATGCCTTGTGGAGGTTGGAAAGGTTCACCAAGCTTGTTACTACTACTTTTGGTGGTCCATCTTCTGAGGATCCCATGATTATTTGGACAACTATCATGAGGTTCTACGGAACATGGGGATAGTGGAGACCAATGGGGTCGACTTTGCTGCTTTTCATCTGTCTGGATCCGCCAAGACTTGGTGGAGAGATTATTATTTGGCTAGACCAGCTGGGTCACCGTCTTTGACTCGGTATTAGTTCTCTCAGCTATTTCTAGAGAAGTTTCTTCCTATTACTCAGAGGGAGAACTATCGGAGGTAGTTTGAGCGTCTCCAGCAGGGTTTTATGATCGTCACTCAGTACGAGACTAGATTTATTGACTTGGTCCGTCATTCTCTTCTTATACTTCCCACTGAGAGAGAGAGAGAGGAGGTTCATTGAGGGACTCGTTCATCATATTCGATTGCAGAGGGAAAACGAGATGGGGAGCAAGATTTCTTTTCAGGATGCGGCCAATGTGGCCAGGGGAGTTGAGATGGTTCTATCACAGGGAGGTTATCAGGGGTTTGACAAGAGGCCCCATCATTCGAGCAGGTTCAGTGGTGCTTCATCTGCAGGCATAGATTCTTTTGGTAGGGTCCATCATTCCAAGCCGTTTCATTCAGCACTACAGGCTTCTCACGCTGCTCCTGGTGGATGTGGTTCTCATATTCAGTATTCTGATCAGCTCCCTTGTAGTGCATCGCCAGCTCCTATCAGTGCACCGCCACTCTAGAGTTTTCAGGGTGGTTATTCAGGCCGTCAGGGTTAGCAGTCTCAGCACCCGAAGGCTTGTTATACTTGTGGCGACACGAGGTATATTGCTAGATTTTGCCCTCGAGCACCGAGAAGCTCTCAGCATCAAGGTTCCCGTGCCATGATTCAAGCACTGAGTGTCCCATCGCTCTCTCAGCCAGCTAGAGGTGGAGGTAGAGGTGTTAGAGGTGGAGGTCAGGATGCTAGAGGTGGAGGTGAGCCAGCACAATGCCATCCCAGAGATATAGTTAAGAGTGGTGAGGCCTAGCTCCAGTGTTATGCTCTTCTAGCCAGGCCTGAGGATGAGCCCTTCGATGCAATTATCACAGGTATTATTCTGGTTTGTAGTAAAGATGCTTCAATTCTGTATGATCCAGGATCTACATACTCCTATGTGTCATCTTATTTTGCTCCATATTAGGTCATGCCTAGTGATTCCTTGAGTGCTCATGTATATGTGTCTATACCGGTAGGCAATTTTATTGTGGTAGCTCGTGTCCATCATTCATGTATAGTTGGAATTGGGGGCCTTGAAACTCGAGTAGATCTGTTAATTTTGGATATGGTTGATGTTGATATCATATTGGGGATGGACTAGTTATCACCTTACCATGTTATCTTGGACTGTCATGCCAAGATTGTGACCTTAGCCTTGCCAGGTTTACCTCATTTAGAGTGGAGAGGGACTCCTGGTCATTTCACCCGTTGGGTTATCTTATATATGAAAGCTCGACGTATAGTTGAGAAGGGATGTTTGTCCTATTTGGCGTATGTTCGTGATTCTAGTGCCGAGGTTCCTTCTACGGATTATATTCGTGTTGTTCGTGAGTTTCCTGAGGTATTTCCTTCAGACTTGCCATGTATGCCACCCCATAGGGATATTAACTTTTGCATTGATTTGGATCCGGGCACTCAGCCCATTTCTATCCTACCATATCGTATGGCCCCTCCAGAGTTGAAAGAATTGAAAGAACAATTGCAAGACTTGCTTGACAAAGGCTTTATTAGACCTAGTGTCTCGCCGGTGTTGTTTGTTAAGAAGAAGGATGGATCAATGAAGATGTGCATAGATTATCAGAAGTTGAACAAGGTGACAATCAAGAACAAGTATCCATTATCAAGGATTGATGATTTGTTTGATCAGCTTCAGGGTGCCAAGGAATTTTCGAAGATTGATTTGAGATCTGGCTACCATCAATTGAGGATTAGGGAATTCGATGTCCCTAAGACAGCTTTCCGCACTTGGTACATGCATTATGAGTTCTTGGTGATTGATGTCATTCGGGTTGACAAATGCCCAACAACTTTCATGGATTTGATGAACCGAGTGTTCAAGCCTTACCTGGATTCCTTCGTGATAGTCTTCATTAATGACATTTTGATCTATTCCCGCAGTCGAGAGGAGCATGAGCAACATCTTCGAGTTATTCTCCAAACCTTGAGGGATAGTAACTTATATGCTAAGTTTTCAAAATATAAGTTCTGGTTGAGTTCAGTTGCATTCTTGCGTCACGTTGTATCAGTATAGGGTATTTAGATGGACCCTAAGAAGATTGAGGCAGTCAAGGACTGGACTAGACCCACATCAACTACAGAGATCAGGAGTTTCTTGGGTTTGGCAGGCTATTACCGTCGGTTTGTAGAGGAGTTTCATCTACTGCAGCCCCGATAACAAGGTTGACCCAAAAGGGTGCCCAGTTCGGGTTGTCGGACGAGTGTGAGGCGAGATTTCAGAAGCTCAAGACAGCTTTGACTATGACGTCGGTGTTGGTATTTCCATAGGTTCAGTGCCATATACATTGTATTGTGACGCATCTCGTATTGGACTTAGTGCGGTGTTGATGCAGGATGGAAATGTCATTACTTATGCTTCGTGACAGTTGAAGATTCATGAGAAGAATTATCCAATTCATGATTTAGAGTTAGCAGTCATTGTTCACGCACTGAAGATTTGGAGGCACTATTTATATGGCGTGTCATGTGAGGTGTTCACGGATCACAAGAGTCTACAGTACTTGTTCAAGCAAAAGGAGCTAAATTTGATGCAGAAAAGGTGGTTAGAGCTATTGAAAGACTATGATATCACCATCTTATATCATCCGGGGAAGGCCAATGTAGTGGCTGATGCTTTGAGTAGAAAGTCAGTCAGCATGGGCAGTCTTGCGTATATTCCGGTCAGTGAGAGACCGCTTGCTTTGGATGTTCAGGCTTTAGCCAATTAGTTCGTGACGTTGGATATTTCTGATCCTAGCCGTGTATTAGCTTGCACAGTCGCTCGTTCTTCATTATCTGAGCATATCCGAGATCGACAGTATGATGATCCTCATTTGTGTGTCCTTAGGGACACGGTGCGGCACGATGATGCCAAGCAGGTTACATTAGGAGATGATGGAGTTTTGAGAATGTAGGATCGAGTTTGTGTGCCTAATGCGGATAGACGTCAAGAATAGCCCATAGTTCCCGGTATTTTATTTATCTAGGAGCTGCTAAGATGTATTAAGACTTGCGGCAACAATATTGGTGGAGAAGGGTGAAGAAGATATTGTTGCATATGTGGCTCGGTGTTTAAAATGTCAGCAGGTAAAGTACGAGTATCAGAGAATTGGTAGTTTGTTCCAGAAGATTGAGATTCCTGAGTGGAATGGGAGCGTATCACTATGGACTTCAGTGTTGGACTCCCACAGACTTAGAGGAAGTTCGTGCAGTGTGAGTTATTGTTGATAGGCTGACCAAGTCAGCACATTTCATTCCTGTGGCAGTTTCCTATTCTTTTGGGAAGTTAGTTGAGATCTATATCCGAGAGATTGTTCGTCTTCATGGTGGGCTCGTGTCTATCATTTGTGATCGAGGTACACAATATACCTCAAATTTCTGGAGGGTAGTTCAGCGTGAGTTGGGCATACGGGTCGAGCTGAGCACAATATTTCATCCTAAAACGGACGGGCAGTCCGACGTACTATTCAGATTTTGGAGGATATGCTCCGAGCTTGTATTATTGACTTTGGAGGCTCATGGGATCAGTTCTTGGCTTTAGCAAAGTTTGCCTACAACAACAGTTACCACTCGAGCATCCAGATGGCTCCCTACGAGGCTTTATATGGTAGGCGGTGTCCGTCGTCGGTTGGGTGGTTTGAGCGGGGAGAGGCTCGATTTGAACCTGACTTCGCAAATGCGATATCTGCACCTGTGTTAATTAAGTTAGACGAAATTTCTTCCTTTTTCAAACTCTTTGAAACTCTAAGCTCTCTTGGGAGATTTTTCAAAGAAAATTCCTTCTCCAAGTCATTAGTAAGCCGTTTCTAACTCATTTTCTTCAATCTATAACATCTTTTTACATGATTTCAATTCAAAATCAAGGGCTTTCATGGGGAAATTAGGTGTTTTTGGGTAGAACTTAGGATTTTTAAATTTTGGGGATTTGGACCTCAATTTGAGGTATGATTTCAAAACAAATTATATATTTGAGTTCGTGGGTGAATGGGTGAACGGGTTTTGGTTCAAACTCCGGGTTTTGACCAAGCGGGCCCGGGGTCGATTTTTGACTTTTTGAGGAAATCATTTAAAAACCTATTTTCATGCATTAGAATTAGTTTATTTAGCAATTATTAATGTTATTAAGTAAATTGTGACTAGATACAAGCGGGTTGGTGGTGGAATCAAGATATAAAGCGGTAGTTGAGGCTTGATTGTGATTGTGGCATTGAGGTAAGTATTTGGTCTAACCTTAGCTTGAGGGAATAAGAGTTGTAGTCTTATTTGCTATGTGTTAATTGTTGAGTACGATGTATAGGTGTGGTGACAAGTATCTATACGTTGGTGTCAAGCATGCCCGTGAGTCTTATACTATGATTGTTGTGACCATGTTATGTATTGTTCATGCTTAATATGATGATTTCTAATGTTGAATAAGGCTCATGGAAGTATTCTTGGTAATTGAACATTGTAGAGCATTGGCTCAAGTTGAGAACTGTGTTGTGAAGTAATTGTGAAAAAGAGAAGAGTTTTATGAAATTGTTTCCCTTGCCTGGATGTTATTGCTTATGATATTGTTTCCCTTGCCAGGATATTATTGTTATACTATTGTTCCCTTGCCAAGATTTTTTTGTGGTTTTATTGATTCCATTGCCCGAATTGCTTTGTGATTGTTGCTTGGGTAAGGAAGAGTGTAAAAGCACGAAGGGTGATGCCGTGCATGATATTTGTGAGTGAGTGTTAATGCACAAGGGTGATCCCGTGCCGATATTGTAAATGTAAAAGCACGAAGGGTAATGTTGTGCCATGATATGAGTGATAATGCACGAAGGATAATGTTGTGCCATGAATATGTGAGGTAAAAGCACGAAGGTGATGCCGTGCCGAATCTATTGATTTTATGGTGAGGACAAGAGTAAAAGCACGAAAGGTGATGTCGTGCGCTTGTTATTGTTCTCCTTATTCTTGCTTATAGTTGAATTATGGTGTTCTTTATGCTTCTTTACCGAAATTCTATTTGTACTTGATATTTCCCGTAACATGTTTCCCTTCCTATCTTTAACTGCTAGTTCTGTTATTATTACTTGTCGTATATGATTTAACTGCACATGTTTATTTGGTAGTCTTGTCCTAGAATCGTCACTACTTCGCCGAGGTTAGGCTCGACACTTACAAGCACATGAGATCAGTTGTGCTGATACTACACTCTGCACTATGTGCGGATCCCGATTTTGAAGCATTTGGACCATAGAGAGGTTATTGCCTTCAGTCCGGCGGAGACCCGGGGTAGTCCTGTACACGTCCGCAGGCCTTAGCGTCCCCTTCTATCTTTGCATTCTGCCTTTTTTGTATTTCAGAGACAAATTTGTATTTTCCATTCAGACCACTGTTTGTAGCATTCGTAGATAGTCCGTGAAATTGTGACACCAATTCTGGGTAGAGTTGCATTCTGGATTTTGCGTAGTAGTTTTTTGTTGAATTATTAGATTTCGTCTTCCGCATTTCTATTCATTATGACTACTCTGTTGTTGATAACATGTTAATTCATAAATGTTAAAAGGTTAAGGAAAAAATTTAATAAAATTCATAATACTCAGCTTGCCTAGCTTTCATGAGTAGACGCCATTACGACTCCCATTGGTGGGAAATCGAAGTCGTGACAATTCGAGAAATACGCCGCTAAAGCCCTCGAATTATGGATAACAAATCGGAGGGAAGAATCGAGGGATAAACAGAATTGTAACCCGCTATATTTATCAATAAAATCCTTTTTTCTTTATAGTTGTTTGTGATTGCAGTTTTATCTTTCTGCATAAATCTATTGCAAACAAATTGGCACGCCCGGTGGGACCAATTCTTCCCTTAATCTCTTCCTCCTACAAATCAAAATCTTCAAGTTGCAAGATTATCTATTGTGATGGTTGGGTACTTCAATTTTCGTCTTCAAGTTTCAGCAAGCCTACACCTCGACAAACCTTGAAGTATGGGGCATTTGTAGACATTGAAATTTTAAGAGATCAAGAGAAATCCAGACAACTCTTGAAATATTAGGAGCCTATTAGGGTTACTTGGTAGCAACTCCTCCCAAACCCTAATTCATGCGAATAAATAAGGCTACATATGTCCTTCAAAGAGAATCTCAGCAATTCCATAGACTTCTGGAATACGCCCAAAGAGATCAAATATACAATCTCCGAAATCTCATAAACTCTTGGTATATTGACAAAGAGATCAAAATATGACCGGATACTTCTTGACAATCAAATAGTTCAAGAAGCTGGAGATCAAATACATAACCAGGAGGTCTGCACATCCTACATTCGAGAAATATGTTGCTTCAGCCCTCAAATTGCGGAGATAATCAGGAGAGAAGAATCAAGGGAGAAACAGAATTGTACTCATAATTGATTAGTAAAAATATTTTTCTTTTATTTTGTGATTGTAGTTTATTTTTCATACGTTGAAAATTATCTGCAAAAAACAATATTCATGGCTAAATCACAAACCATAACTATGGGTTTTAGCCACTCATGATTGCATCAAACAATTTCATAAGTGTTGGATAATTGAAAATACTAAGAAAAGATGAAGAAAACTGAGATATCCTCGCTCCTGAATGTTTTCCGTGTGTATTCTCTCCTCAAAGTGGTGTCCCTCATCTAAAAATAAGCTTAGTCTTGCTAATTAATCGAAAATTGCTCTTGTAGCCTTCTCCCAAAATACTACTCGCTTATTCAAAATATATTAATGCCTATATTCTTATGAAATCAATCTATTAAGAACGCATTAAAATTATGATATTTAATTAAGGACGGTAACTAGGTATACTCTATCATAACCACAAATCTGTCACCCTCATAGTTAAGATTGTGCTCTCTTCAATTTTTCTCTAATCTATACATGATTTTCCCAAGCAGATCATAGATAGTAAATAGAACCTAACTGCTGGTAATTAAGAGATTAATCACAGAATTAAAGAAACAACCATATATTGGTGAATTATAATTAAGGTTAAGTCAACGTTAAATAATAATATTCATGCTAAATCACAACCCAAAACTGTGGGTTTTAGCCGCTCATGATTGTATCAAACTAGTTCATAAGTGTTGGATAATTGAAAATACTAAGAAAAGATGAAGAAAACTAAGATATCCTCGCTCCTGAATGTTTTTCGTTTGTATTCTCTCCTCAAAGTGGCTTCCCTCGTCTCAAAATAAACTTAGTCTTACTTTTATACTCGTTGAGTAGGTCTAGGGCCGAAATAATCTTGTCCCGTGCAAACTTGGATAATTTTCTATCACCGACATCCAGGGCAGCGTGGGGCGCTGGCATGCTGAAGATTCTGCCCATTGTGCCACAGGTGGCGTGGTGCGCTGCCTATGGGCTAAAATTCCACATTTCCTATATTTCCTCCATTTTGGTTCCAATCTTGCACCTTTCGACCCCAATTGCTTCCGGATGATTCCTACAGATTTGCCTAGATGAGGCCTATAATCATGATATCTAACAACGCAGAAGGCATACTGATTTAAAGAAAGGCTAATGGTTTTATAAACAAAAGTTTTGCAAATTTTAAAAGACTTTACTATTGATTTTAAAACTCATAGATGAAATAGACGAAACTGATTCAATTGACTACATCCTATAGGCATGATTTCTAAGCGCATGAGTCCTATATGCATGATATCTAAAATGAAGTTGATGATTATTAAACCTATGATTATTTCGCCTAATGACAGACGTATATGCAGAGGTGCAGAAACATAACTATACTCATAATTTCTATATGCAGTAACTTGTAGGCATGGTTTCTAATACTGAAATGAAACAATCTTATAGGCAGGATTTCTAAATGAATAATGAAATGACTTATAGGCAGAATTACTAAATGCATAATGAAACAATCTTATAGACAGAATTTCTAAATGCATAATGAGATGACTTATAGGCAAGATTTCTAAATGCATAATGAAATGACTTATAGACAGGATCTCTATATGCAGATACATAAACGAAAATGTTTTGATTGCATAAATAAAACCTAAATCATGCTGTATGCATAACATGAGAGACCGTCCCCCATTTTTTTCTATACACCCCATAGTTATTACAAATTATTACAACTTGAATGAATCCAGAAAAAAGAAAATTACATCAGAAATTAAAATTCCAACCAAGGAGAGCCTAATTTAGACTCCTAGTCTGACACATGAAATAAACCAACTTCCAAAGATCAGATTCTCAAAGCCTTTCTCTTATTTGGGATGTGTCAAAGTTCCCAAGAATCTAATAGCGGGCTCCGGACAATGCTTACACCCCAAATATATTACAGAATTATAATGCAGTATAGAAGGGCCAGCCCTCAAATGTCTAAGTTCAGAGGGAACTCAAGGTCCCAAAGCAAGGCTCATAGGAGGGGGCAGAACTTAGAGTCTAGGAGTAAGTGTAAGTGCAATAGAGGGGAATTAGGGAAGGACATGACATGCTGGTGGTCATGCCCATCAATTAGGATACTGGCACACCCCTGACCACCTGTTAGCCAAATTCAGGAGTTAGGACCCATTGAAGGTCAGGTTCAGAACTGGGCAGTAATTTGGATATTGCCAGGCCATGAACCTTAACTCAAACACAAAAGGGTATGGGGGATTCATAATAAACAATGAACACAAAAGAAAGTAACATGTTTAATACAGGATATGAACAACAAAGTAGACATGAATATGACAACTGTAAAGTAAACACATAGTGAAGGAACTGAAATCAAATTGAGACATACCAGTTTCAGGAAAACAGGTAAGTAAAAATGGCAGTCTTGAAAAGCCAAGTTGCAAACAAAGCAGTACAAAAGTCTCGGAAGAGAGTAGAGAGTTTGAAAGAATATTGTAATTGGAAGTTCAAAGTTCTAGAGTTGTAAAGTATTTCAAAGCTTAAAGATTCTAGCCTCTGTCCAATGCAGAAGGGTCGAGCCCTTCTTATAGTGTAGAAAATAAGCAAGAAAAGCTAAGGAAATATCATTCTGATCAGTCTCCCTTTAGTTAAAGAATTCTGATTTCAAACGGGTAAAGTGATTATGGAAAGGAATTTCAAAAAAAAAAATTCTTAGTAGTATAATAAAGGGTAAGTACATAGAAGCTATTTAAGGCAACGAACTAATAGTACACGGTTTGTAAAGAAAAGGGAAAGGGAATCAACGAGTAAAAATTAAAACTTCAGACTTTTACTCGAATGAATCGAGTCAGGAAAAGGGGTAAAGAAAGGTTCAATTAGGAAAAATCAGTAACAATCAAGTGAACACAATTAAAGAAATCCGGAATCAATTAGTAGTTGACAAAGCCTTTTTGAAAGAAGAGTTTTCATATATAAACACTCAAACATGTAAATCAAGAAGAGACTCTCAAGTTTTTAAAAGAGAATTTTAATCAAAGAGAAGTTCAGAAACATGGGCAAAAGACACGGGTTCGACCTGTAGACTCATAGTGAGTCTGAGAGTCCAGGGTCCCTATGTGGAACCCTGACTCGAAATCAAAGTCGCTAAGAGGAAACCCCAAATCCTAGGGTTTAAAAAATTGAATCAGACCTTGAGGTGGGAAAGAAGATCAGTTGTTTTCAGAGTCTCGACAAAATAGACATGATAGCATGCTTGAACGACAAAGGAAGAAAAGTTATAAAGAACATACTTGAGGAAACTCATAACCTAAACGAGTTCAGAAGAAGGAAATAATACAACTTGAACACAAGTAGGTGAAGCATGTAAGAACATAAATAAAGTCAAAAAATCAAATAACTTGAGCGGTAGGCACATATAGCAGAAGAGTAGTGAAAACATAGCAGAGATGAACAGGAGTAGAAAAGAAGAGGTAAAAGACAATACATGCAAAAAATAAATGAAATCATACAAACAAAGTATAACCAAACACACATAAAGCAAAGAAGAAAAAGAATTAGAAAGATTTTTTCAAAAAATCCTTGCAGAAACCTAAAAATCGGAGAGAAACTATTTTGACAAAAACTTTTGGGGAAAACACTCTAGACGACGACAAAAGCATAGACATAGTACAGATCTAAACAAATAACGGTGAAAGAACCTCTAATGGCTTAGGGTTTCAGAGAAACCCTAAAAATGAGAAAGGATTGGAGACAGGTCCGATCTTGAGTCGGAGAGATCAAGAATCAGGCTCCCGAGTCTCGAATGTGCCGGAGCATGGCCGGAGAAGCCATGGAATCAAAGATCAAAGAAGATCGGAGGGAGAAACATCGAAGCCATCTTTCCAGACCTTGAACACCGAAGGTCTAATGGTGGATAGGGTGGGTAGAAACCATCCATGGCCTGGGATGCCATGGATTCCGGTGAAGGAAGGTGAGAGGAGGCTAGGGTTTCGGAGAGTTGAGAGGATTTAAAAGTGTTTTGGGATTTCAGGGCTGCGGGTCCGGTGAGAGTGAAGGGGTTAGGGTAGGTTGTTAGGTTAATTAAGGAAGGGTGAGTTCTTACCGTTGATCTTGAGTGATCAACGGTCCAAATTTAAGTGTGTATGTGGGGAACGGGTTGGGTAGTTTGGAATTGGGTCGTGGGTTGGGTCCAAATCGGAACTGGGCTAGTTTAATTGGGCAGAATTGGGTCGATTAGGGGCTAAAATTGAAACAAAATAGGACTGTAATTGTAATGGAAATGGGGCTAATTAAACATACTGAGACAATTAATAATGTATAAACATTAATTTAAAAATACTGGACCCAATTTTATAATTATACCATGTTATTAATCTTAACGTAGGCTAAAATTGCAATTGTATGCAATTTAGTCTTTTAAATACCAAACAAATTTATAAAAATGTACAAAAATTACCTTAACTATATTTTGGTATAAATAAGGGAATAAAATAGATTATTTACCAAAATTGATAATTTTGGGAATAACTATTGATTTTTGTACTGCTAAAATGGACAATAAATTGATTTTAATATCTTCAAAAATTAGGAAAAATGCCAAAACACTTAGTTATGCTTATATATTCATATATATGTTATTTTGGGAGTATTTTGTATATGAAAATTATATAGGGAAAAATTGGGTATCAACAAGGGTACCTACTGCCACATACCAACGTCTAGTTAATAAAATGTTCGAGCATCTAATAGGCAAATCCATGAAAGTTTATATTGATGACATGCTAGTTAAATACCTACGTGCAGATGACCATTTGACTCATTTGCAAGAAACATTCGGCATCCTCAAAAGTTACAACATGAAGCTCAACCCCGAGAAATGTGCCTTTAGAGTAGGGGTAGGCATTCGGTATTTCGGATCGGTATTTAAGAATTTCAGTTCGGTATTTCGGTATTCGGTTTATCAATTGTGTATACCAAATACCGTATCAAATTATTTCGGTATGGTCGGTATTTCTTATTTTGGTTCGGTATTATTTCGGTACTGTTTCGGTTTAACCAAAACCCATTCAGATTGTTGCATTTCAGTGTCAGAACCAATTGAGCCTGGTGAATTTACTAGTGCATCAACACTGTTAAGTGTTAACGAAGACCCTTTCAGATTGTTGCATCAATTAGTGCATCAACACTGTTAATAAACAAGCATATTAAGCTTGCTTGAAGCATTCAAAGAGCAAAGGAATTAAAAGCTTAAGATGAACTAGTGCTATCTAATCATGCACATGAACTACAAAGAGCAGCCACTGATCACAAACTTAAGATGAAAACAAATCACGTGAAACTGCTTCCTGTGCTTTTCATTTTACAAAGGGCAGCCACTGATCACAAACAAAATCACGTGAAACTTAAGATGACACTTTTTCATTTTAAATATAAAACATGCTTCCAGTGCTTTTCATTTGTACTACTAGTCGTACCCGCGCGATGAGCGGTCAATATTAAAAAAATATTAATTTAATTAAATTTTGATTAGGCTTGTTTGATCCTATTAGATCGTATTGGTTTAATAAAATTAAATTGTCATCTTGTTTGTCAATACGATATACCCAATAATGAAATCTCTATTAAATCTCTATTAACTAAATAACTAATTTAATAACTAACTATGTATTTGGCTTTTTTTAAGCTGTCACTTGGCTTAAGGAGAGAGCTTTTTCCTCTCCTTTTAATAATACTAGTAGACGTACCCGCGCGATGCGCGGTCAGTATTAAAAAATATTAATTAAATTAAACTATGATCGGGCTTGTTTGATCCTATTAGATTGTATTGCTTTAATAAAATTCAATTGTCATCTTACTTGTCAATATGATATACCCAATAATGAATCAAAGGTACTTATATAGTTAGTGAATAACTTTCTATTGTATTCTATTGTTCTTAATAATATTATCTAAATTTTAATAAACAAAATCTCTGTTAAACTAACGGGACTTATACAGGGAGCGCATTAAATAACTTTCTGTTATGTATTTTTCTTTATTATATCATCTAATATTTAATATTATTACATTGCTAATAGAAAGTTTTATCAGCATATTACTTTATTAAATATTTTTTTCTGAAAGTTTTTTTATGTCTTTATTTTTGTTTTATTTATTTTAAAATAATTTTAAAATTCCAACTTGAAACTAATCCCCAATTTGAATTGGTAATTTATTATTTTTTTAATTTCATTTTTTATTTTAAAACTCCAACTTGAAACTACATCCCGATTTGAATTGGTAATTTTTCTTCTCTTTCTTTCGTTTTTTAGAGCTAATTTATTTTTTTGCTTTTTCATTTTAAGATAATTTATAAACTCCAACTTGAAACTACTCCCACCCAATTTCAATTTGTAGTTATTATTTTATATATTTATTTTTGGTTTTCTTAATTATATTTAATTATAAGATATCTATATTTATTAATTCAAATAAAGTAACCAATTAATATATATATATATATATATATATATATATATATATATATATGTGTGTGTGTGTGTGTGTGTGGTAGTTTTTTATTTTATTTTATTATTTTCGTTTTTTATATGTATATTATATATAAATAGATTTTTCATTTTTTTATTTCAAAACTCCAATTTAAAACTACTCCCCAATTTGAATTTGTAATTCATTATTTTTTTAATTTCGTTTTTTATTTTAAAACTCCAATTTGAAACTACTTCCCAATTTGAATGGGTAGTTTTTCTTCTCTTTTTTCGTTTTTTTATAGGTATTTTTTTTTTTGCTTTTTATTTTAAAATAATTTAAAAACTCAAACTTGAAACTACTCCCACGGAATTTAAATGGGTAGTTACTTTTTTATATATTTATTTTTCATTATTTTTTATCATATTTAATAATACGATATCTATATTTATTAATCCAAATAAAGTAATCAATTAATATATATATGGTAGTTTTTTATTTATTTTATTATTTTCATTTTTTATATGTATATATAAATAGATTTTTTGTTTTTTTTTAATTTAAAATAATTTTACAACTCCAATTTGAAGCAACTCCCCAATTTGAATTGGTAATTCA